>NW_028258293.1:8432727-8735757 GCF_053883595.1 Heterocephalus glaber
CAGAGCTATACAGAAGAAAAAAACAAAACAAAGAGAAAAAAAAAATTTAGAGAGAAACTTCAGACTATACAACCTTCAAGATCAAGGCATTTATCTAATTTAAGGATTCCAAGAACCAACATGGGGTACAAGCTCAATGAATGTTTATTATAGCAAATTTTCCTTACTTCTTTCTCCTTAAATATCCCAAACCCTAAGAAGAATAAATAAATCTATTTTTAAGTTTTGTAACACAAAACTAACAGGAAATCTTGGATTCAAATGTTTTCCTTTCTTAATAACTTTTTAAATTTGGAATATTCCTGACAAATTTCCACTATGAGACACAGTTAAAGTAACCTGGAATAGTTGTTGGTCTTTTGTGATCTCCTGAACTTCCGTATGAAGCAGGTTTATATACACTAGGTCAAGGGGGTGATGAGAAACTAGGAGGAAAACCTGGAAGTTGCATTAACATAGCTAGAATATTATTCTTGCTTGGAATCTCTGTTTACTTGGGAGAGTCTAGTACATATATAAAAGTGTAGTGCTTTATTATATGGTAATAAGGAACTATAATTATTAGAATGTACTTGAAAATCAGTAGTTTGGATGAAAATTACTATGAGAAAGTAAGCCTAAGCAGTTAGTGGTTTTAAATACTCAAACCATTAAAATTAAAATACTTACCCTTAATAGCATAACAATTATACAAATGTTTGGTTAAGGTGATTTGAATTTAAAGAAAGTCTTAGATATGGAACTAAAACTATTCACACTTCTAGAGGTCACTGCTTCATAAAGAACACATATGCAAGGGCCGGAGATTTAGCTCAGTGGTTCCGCCGCCTGCCTCACAAGTGCAAGGTCCTGAGTTCAATCCCCGGTACCAAAAAAGAAAGAAAGAGAGAGAGAGAGAGAGAGAGAGAAAGAAAGAAAGAGAGAGAGAAAGAAAATATATGCAAATCATGCATGTTGTGTCTACTCCTACATATGCACAAATTTAGGAGAGATACAGAAATTATTTGATACTTTAAAATTTCCCTTGGTTCCATATACAATGGTAGTTAATACTGTGCTGAATTGCAGGTAGTCAGAAATTAGAACACAAAGAAACCCAAAAATTAGATCCTCAGCCTTACTGCAAAAACATAATTATACATACAAGAATCATTTGCATTTGTGCTATCGTAGAGAAATAATTTGACAGTTTAATTAATTTGCTTTTTCTCTTAAGCAAGCATTTCTGACTCTCAAATCATCCTTCCCCTCCAAAACAATGGGTTATTAATGTCAGTAGTGGCACAAGCTGTGTATCTTCAGGGCATACCTGCAACCTTCTTTTATTCCAAGGACATGTGGCAAATGGTACAGAAAAGCATTTCTGTTGGGCCCGAACAGTTTTTCACAATGATCTCTGGCCCAGGGACCTCTCTTGTCCAGATCTACGGATATCTGCAATTTTTCTTTCGTTGCATATGTATTAATTGTAAAAGTATTCTTTTGGGCCCACATCTGCCCTGCACATGGCAGACCTCCTAGGATTCTACCTCCCAGTGCCAGCACCATTCCCAATTATATAGGCAACTGCAAATCTTCCTGAAGTCTTCCTTATAAAATTCCAATTGGTTATAAAATTCCCATTGAAAAGGACTGTTCTAAAGCAAGCCAAGGTAGATCTAAGAACTACAATAACTTAGACATCAGTATCCGTGTACCTTTAGTTTTTAAAAAGCTAGTGAGACTGGTCATTTGAGTTTTCCCTTTAAGAATGACAAACAGTCAATACTTCTGGACAACAAAGGAGCTATTGCTGATCAGTGCCATAATACCCTCCCTTCTTTATTGACCAAACAGAACTTCACCTTCATTGGGACACAAAGTCCTTGGAGAGTTGTTACTCATTGTTCAAGTTGCTTCACCAGCTTACTCTGACAGCCATGAAATCGCATAGTTCTAGGAATTCAAGGACTTGGAAAGCATAGGCCCCTCCTCTTTGCAAGAAAGATGTGACTATTTAATCCAAGCATACATCTCTCACTGTTCTCAAAACTACATTCCAGGTAGCCCAAATAGTTGAAATGAAAAGAACATGAAATTGTTCTTATCGATAAAGATTTATAATGAGATACTAAATAAAGGAAATGTTTGACTTCATTTGTCAAATCTTTAAAAATTTCTGAAATAAACGTGACTGTAGATTAGATATTCAGAAATCACTGCAATGAGAATAAAGAACAGCGCTGAAGGCTTTGCTTTTGGTGGGACTCAGACTTCACCAGGCAGGCACCTATTCAATTAACAGCCTTCTATGAAATACTCTTCCAAAAAAGTCATTTGCATCAAAATTACTAAGATAGCCAATGCTCCTGTTTCAAGTAAGATGGAGCAAACATATCTACCTTGTATCTCACAGTTCTTGAAACTACTAAATTCATGTAAATGCTATATGGGGAGTCTGAAAAGTAAAGTAGGAAACTTTGAAATACTGAAAAAATTAACATCCGTATCACTGGGGTCCCAGAATGAGGGAAACAAAACAAACAAACAAACAAACAAAAAAACGTAGTGCAGGAAAATATGTTTCAAGAAACAATGTGTGAAAATGTTCTAACATTTTGGCAGGAAACAATAAATGATTTTCAAAAGCCACCTCAACACCACCAAGTTGGAGAGAAAACTGAGTAAATACGTACCTAGCTATATCACAGTCAAATTACTATTAGAGACACGGAAAAATAGTTGGAGTAGCCAGAATAAAATGACACTTCTTCAGAGTACAGAGCAACGGTCCTCGGACGCCCCCGGTGAAGTCTAGAGACAGCTTCGTCACGCAGGGGCGGACTCTCCTGACATCTAGTGGACAGACGCAGCAGATGCTGCTAAACGACCCTCAAAAAAAGAACTTTGGGATCCAAGACCAGCAATACAAATGTTAAGAAATCATGTTAATTAGGAAAAAATTATAATTATCCAAGTGACTGAGAATTTCTCATCAGAAATGATGAAATCTCAACGTGAAGCAGAAAAACACTGACAAAAAGTACTGTCAACCCAGAATTCTTCATCCAGTAAAAATAGCCATCAAAAATGGTAAGATAAAAACAATGAAAATGGAAAGAAAACTAATAACTTATTATCAACAAACCTGCTCTGAAAATTACATAAAATGTATATCAAATATACAAATATATCAATGATTAAAATAAAATATACCATTAAGGACAAAGACCCTAAAAGAAAACAGGAAGGGAAAATAAACAAATGGGGAAAAAGGGGGACAAAAGCAGAACTTGATGCTAGATTAAACAAGTCTTTCTCAAAGGCCACATAACAATGACACCATTTATAATAATTCTTTAAATAAAATACTACAGTACAAAAGAACACCTCAACCATCCCCAGAAGTCAAAAAAAGGAGGAAGGTATAATACAAAGGAATATTATAAGGCATTTGGGGAAGATGATGAAATTTACAGGGACCCTAATTGTGCTGTTGCTTGTATGCTTCCGTCCATGTGTTGAAAGTACGCAACAAAAAAGGCTCAATTTTATTGTAACTTAATTTATAGAAATAAGATTTCAACCTTTCCACAAAGCAGAATATATTCTAATCTATCAAAATATGTAATATTTTATGAGGAATGGAATTCTATTCTGCGATGAAAAGGGAACTGTATCATTCGTGACAACATAGATTTTTCTAAGGCACGCACAGAGAGACAGGCACTGCCTGATCCCACCCTGTGCAGACTAACGATTTGATCTCATGGAAGAACCTGGGGTAAGTACACCACAAATCTCATGCTGCACATGGGAAGTGCATGCAGTGTGGTCGGTTCTTAGAAAGTGAAATAATAGTTAGAAAGAAAAATATGCAAAATTTTATAAAAAGCACGTCTCCAGACAAGGAAGACTTTTGCTCCCAAGTCTGTCAATCAGCCTAGAAAGACTAAAAGATGCTACATAACTGCTGCAAATGCCACTGGTACTAAATTTTTTAACTTTTAACATTAATCATAAAATAGTAATAGGAAAAATAATACTGAAAAATGTGACAATATTCAAACACAGGTATTATGTGACTTTCTCATATAGCGACCTGTAGAGCAGATCTATATATGTAAAAACCATGAGTATTTTTGTACATTCAGTGTCTTATGTAGTCCTAAATGTTGCCTACTCATATTCCAAATTCAAATTTTAAAAAAATTAGCTTCAATTTTAAAACAAATATGGTGAAACACAAAAACAACCATGTAAACATTGAAATTCTTTATCCCCAGGATGGCAAAGAGGATGGAGGATCGCAAACAAATAAAAATTGTATTTTTGGGAAAAAATTTTTGTTTTCTTTGTTTGTTTGTTTGTTTTTGTATACTAGGTGTTGGACCCAGAGCTCCAAGCAAGCCAGGTATGCTTTCTATCACTGACCTACATCCCCAGCCCAAAAGTTGTATGTTTTCATAGTGTACAATGTTGTATTATCATTATACAATATATATCTATAGTAGTTTTTTGACCAAAGTATGCAATGCAAATTGCATTGTATAGTGGTTGATGTAATAAAGCTAATTAATGCACCCATCATTGTACACAGGTGTCTTTTATTCTCTGGGTGTTTGTGAATACATGTAAGACCTCGCTTAACAAATTATCTTTCCTTCTTTTTGGAACTAGGGCTTGAACCTAGAGCCTTTGCCCTGAAATACAAGCCAAGCCCATTTTATTTTTATTTTGACCAAGTTCTCACTAAGGCTCAAAGTTGTCCAGGTGAGGCTGAAATTTGCAGTCCTCCTGACTCAGCCTTCCAGAGTGCGAGGGTTACAGATGTGCACCACCAACCCAGCTTCTCTCAGCAAATTCTTGAGTGTTATGTTTCCACTTCCAGAAATTCATCATATAAAAAAAATTTAACAGGAACATAACAAAAAGAAATAAAGCATTACATTTGCAAATTACTTCTAGTGGTATAACAGCAAAATAAATAGAAAGGAAGGGGGTAGGAGAGCAGGAAAGGATGGAGGGAGAAAAAAGGAATTAAGAAAAATAAATGTCCAATAACAAGGACAGTATGATGTGCTATATAAATAGAGTTTAATATAACATAAGCACTCACGCCTGTGAGGTTGCTCCAGTCATAATAAATACGTTGTGCGATTTAAAATGAGAAATGCAGTAGACACAATGGCCGCAACTCCAATGCCATGCGCATCCAGGCTGGAAACCAGCCTTCCTCTGTGAGAGAGAAATTGACACAAGCAAGGAGAGAAAAGCGGCAGGGACACTTCTCTTTGCTTCAAAGAATTATTGCCTTTGTTATATTTCTATCTTCCATAGTAAAAACACTTTAATTTAGAATACATAGGCTCTTGTTTTTTATAACGCTGCATGTAGGAGGATTTGTTTCATTTAAAAATTTGCAGTCATTATGATAGTTTATTCTTTAATTATTTCTACAAAAATAGCGTCCCAGGAGAATACCAAAATAGTTATTTATAGTTAAAAGCAAAATAAATTTAAGAAATACAATTCGTATGAAACTGACTTAAAGAATCACTTCCACGTGATAACATACAGACAATAGCAAGTCTGATGGTAAAATATAGTGGGCTACAAACACTAATCAGCCTGAGTGAAAAAATGAAGTGAAACTTTAGCTACATTTTTCCACGTACTCTCTCAAAATACTGTAAATTGAGAGAATGATGAAAGAAAATCCATTCCCAAGACTTTGTGAGGAAATCTTCTGTGTAGAAGTGATATATAATGATATATAAATATTAACCAACCTTTGAAAAAAATAAAGAAACATAATCCAGAACTGAGAAGACTACCATTTTATATATGTATACATTTGCAAAGAAAATATTGGACAATCCACTAACACAATCCTATCTAGATCTAAATGTCTGCTGTTTAAATGTCCAGTTACATTGGCACATCCTCTCTCTCTCTCTCTCTCTCTCTCTCTCTCTCGTCTTACACTGAAACACTGAAGATGTGAACATCTAAAGCCATTTAAGGTAATAGACCTCTTGAAGCATTCAACAGCCATAATGCACTTCTTAACAGAATACTTATAAATGCTAGAAGGTTATAATCTATTGTTTCTAACTGGACAAAACTAGAAAGCCTGGCTCACATGAAAGCTTTTTTATAGACAGGGCCCACAGAACATAGCAATGGAATAGCTGTTGCAATATTCTTTCTGTATATAAAATCTACATTCCAACTGTGAAACATACTCACATTTGGAGATGGAAGTTAAAATGAAAGGCATAAACTATACTTAAAGTCAAAAAGAATCATTTCTCCCCCCGTGCTCCATTATTCTTGATAGGTGGAGACAGCAGCTGAATGAACACCATGTCCCACCTGCTTACCATTGCGATGTTCTCTGCAGGTACAGCAGAGTATGCTACCTTGTTTGATAATTATGAAACAAAATATACCATGAAAGGTTACAGAAATAATTATGAAAATACTCATGGTTGAAATATTCTAGTCATTTGTTCTTAATTTAGTAAATTGTACTTTTATTAGTAGTACAGATTAATGAGACAAATAATTATATTTTTATATATGAATAATTAAAATCATAGCAATCAAATGACTCTGGAGCCTGATCAATTTGTAGATAATAAAAACTAAGTACTAGCAGGGTGAGCTTGAGAAAGAAGCTGTGCACTAAGACTGAAGATGCTTGTTAAGATCTAGCCCAAAGCTCAGAGCATTTTCATGATGGACTTGACCATTTGCTCAGGGGAAAGGGGCAAATAGGACTGCGTGTCAATTCCACACATGGCCAGGAAAGCCTTTGCAGGTTCACACCTGCAGTCCTACACAAGTATCCATCTTCAGTGAGCCGGATCTTCCTCCCTGGACACTGGCCCCAAGATGTGAGAGACATGGAAGAAATGCCATCAGGTGTGACTCTCAAGTCAGCAACCCCAAGGGACACCAGCCTGGTCAGATGCCCTGGTCTCCTCCACTCCACCACTGCATCAGCTGAACCTCAGACACCCGAGCCCACCCAGCTGAGCAGACTGGCTAGCTGACCTTCAGCTCTCTGAGGCCGAATTGATTCCATTTTAACAAATCTGTCCTGAGGTGGCATGTTAACCAACATCATTTTAGCAATGATCAACTGGCACGAATATTGCTTGCTACAACTGTAACACACAAACACTCCTAAGTGAAGAAAAGGAACGGAAAAGAAGGACAGTAAAGACTGAAAAGAGGAAGTTGGTGAAAGTGAACCATACAATGATGATACAAAGGCAAACGGAAAGCACAGCAAGTTTTAGAAATGCATTTATAGAGAGATTAAAATCTGCCTGCTGGAGCTGACCTCTTAGCTGTTTCAGATTATCTGTGGCCTTTATTCTGGGATCTTAGAATTTACCCCGAGTGTATCTATAAAATAACCTTTCTGGTGGTTTTTGAGATAATTGTTATTTCAGTATAACCTGGTGACTCTGTTGAAATTCAACTTAGTATTTACCACAATAACAGAAGCAATGATACATGGGTTCCTTAAAAAGCAACTCTCAAATTCATCATTAACATGAAAAGCTTTTTAGAGATTTACTGTCTCAAATTTCATAATGCCAAGATATTATATTCATATTCACTTCTGACCTCTTAGAAAACTGACTCCTTAGAAATTTCCAATTTGGGGTAAATTCTATTTGAGGTGTGATCAAAAAATACAATGAATGTTTAAATTCTTAAAAAACTGATTGCAGTAGAAGACACATTGTCATTAATCTCCCTCAAAATCCTCCCCCTCGCTTTGCACACACTTTTCCCACTATTCTTGTCACTTTCTGAAGCAGCTCTGGAAGTCCTCTTTCCTGAGTGTCTTTAGTTGCATTACCACATCAGCTTCCATGTCCTGGATGGATTCAGAATGTTTATTTTGCATGGTCATTTTTTCCATGGGGAAGAACAAGAAGTCTCCCCATGCCAGATCTAGTGACTACAGTGAGGACACACCCTGATGTTTTTAAGAGTCTGATTTTCTACTGGATGGAATTGAACAGAGGCAACCACTATATTTTTAATTACACCTCACAAAAACACTGCTTCAGAAAGTAGAAAAAATGATGGATAAGAGCATTCAAATCAAGGGGGAATAGTTTGAGGAGGATTAATGGCAGTAGGTCTTCTACTGTAATGAATTTTTTAAATTTGGACAAGCACCATTATCTGTTGATCACGCTTCAAGTTACATTTATCACCATGGTTTAATTCATAAGAAGCATACATCAATGAGATTGCCCAAATATTCTCATGAAACTATTTTACTGTAGTTATCTTTTAGCAATCACAAGAGGCTCAAATACTGTGTGATTGATTGTACTCATATGATTTTTTAAATTATAATTAACCAACTTGATTTGCATATCTTTGAAACTTTATTTCTAGTATGTGTTTGCCTAATGAATAAATAGATGAAAAATTTTAGAAAATGATGACTATCAATAAAAACAAGAGTCCATCAAAGAAGCATGGAATTTAAGGTAATGGAGGAGGATGGAGTGGGACCATTAGCATTACAGTACAAATACATATCTATAAATGTGTAAAATGGAATTTTCTTCACCATTCCATTGAAGCTGTCAAAAACTTTATTTTTTCACTTTGATTTTGACTAGGAATGCCTAGTTCTATTTGGACTTACCAAGCTATGATACATAAAAACTGGGGGAAAATTATGTGTTTATACAAGTAAAGGCAAAGAGGTATCTATGAATTTTTTTAAAATAGGTATTTAGGAAATTAGGACTTTCCTTTTCCAGGATATTTATTATAAAATTCCTATGCCTTCAAATTTTACCCACTATAAAATGAATTTATTGTTATATGTAACACAAAGATGAGCTTCAGTTTTTCCCTGTTGCCTAAATAAATATTCTAAGGATACTCTTACACCACAGATAAATCCTAAGGAAATAACTTTTCTTTTTTAGTATTTCAGGAAAACATCTTTAGAAAACTTCTTGATTTTGCAAATATTTATAATATTTTTCTATCATTTCTTATTTATTTGGAATCATACATGTAGAATATCCAAAAATGTATAATAAAAGCTACTACAAGTAAGAAGTAACTTTAACATGGTCCTAAGGCACATGGCTTTTTAAAAAAATTATATACTTACATAGTAGCATACAATTGGAAATCTAAAATTTGGAAATTTAAAAAATACAACTTGCAACTGGATAAAAATATGAGGTACTTAAAATAAATTTAAGTAAATATGTGAAGACCTGTACGTTCAAGAAATAAACCATTGTAGAAAAAAATAAATAACTAAAAGAAGAGAGGAAACCAGTTTACGTCTAGAAAGACTTCATGTAGTTAAGAAATCAGCACTTGCAGAATTTACCTGTGAATCCAGTGGAGTCCCAGTCTCAATGCTAGCAAGCTTGTTTCGGTGAAAATTAACAAACTGGCTTAAATTATAAATGGAAATTTGAGTACCCGAAATAAACAAACCAATTTTTAAAAAGAACAAAGTTGAAAACTTAATATTACTTCATTTTTAGAATTACTATAATCAAAAAGTCAATAATCAAAATAATCCATACTAACCAAAATAATAATCAATAATAATCAAAAGTGTGGTATTTTGTACAACCATGTACTGTATAGCCAATGTAATAGAAGAGAGACTGTAAAAGCAGACACTCGTACACAATAGAGTGATACTTAACATAGATGTAATGGTTAATTTCACTTGTCAACATGACTGAACCATCCACTGACGGGGCATTTGGTCAAGCAAAATAT
Source organism: Heterocephalus glaber (assembly GCF_053883595.1). Lineage (NCBI taxonomy): Eukaryota > Metazoa > Chordata > Mammalia > Rodentia > Bathyergidae > Heterocephalus > Heterocephalus glaber. Next base: position 8,442,508 of record NW_028258293.1, read on the forward strand.
GTTCATACAAAGACCTGTTCTCTAATATTTATATCTGCCTTATTTCTAGTAGCCAAAAGTCAGGAATGAAGAAGTGTTTCATATCTATTCAACACAACATCGTACAATGGAAAACATAATGAACTAGTGTCATAGAAGGTAATAAATTAATTTTAAAAGCATTTATTATGTGAAAATACAGACAGCAAAAACTAGTAGGTAATTCCACTTTTATAAAATTCACTGAAAGTCAAAATTATAGTGACAGAAAGCAGATTGATGATTACTAGACTTGAAAAACAAGAAGGGGTAAGCTGAAAAGGGTAGAATGACAGAAATGCTTTATGTCATGACTGTGACAGTTGTAAACTATATATTCTTGCCAAAACACACTAAATTGTACACTTAAAATAATTTTATTTCATAGATTACTCTTTACCAATGCTGATATTTCAAATTATATTTCATTGATTTTATAATTTTCAACTTCTGTTAGATTAAGCCAAGAAAGTTTAGAAAAACAACAAAAATGTTTAGTACTATAAAACATTTTCACACATGTTTAAACTACTAAAATATTTTACACAGTAAATGCCATTCCAATATATTCTGATTGTATTTCCTATTTTTTCCTTTCTTAGAACCAACCAATGTTATTAATCACTGTATTTATCTTTTTAGAATTGATAATGAAAATTCTTTTATAATTAGGTTTACAGTACAAAATTAGAATTCTAATATTTTATTCTCCTGCTATTGTGAGCATCTTACTGTGATACTGACAAATGAAAATGTTATAAGTACAGTATTCATTTAATGATGATTAATAACATAATGGTTTTATTGACATGATGATGCTTTTTAATGCTAAGGTGATTTTAATTAGAATCTTATGGTTTTTCTGATTGTAAAATAATTTGCATTCATTATAGAATATAAGAAAAATAAAAGTTTATTATTCATATAGACATGATTGTACTTCAAGTTTTATAATATCACTATATTCTACATGTATATAAATTCGTGTATAATATTGATGACACCAGTTCTTTACCAGTTCTATAATTACTTTAGAAATGAAAATGACTTTGTAATCAAGTTTTTATGAATTCCTCATGGTACTGACATGATTAAATATTACTTATTTTCAATAAATTTTTTTGCTTCTAATGTATATGTGAGTAGGAAAATTTTAAAAGTTAAGAATTCAAAAGTTATATATTATATATCTCAAAGGTATGCAGATTGGGAAGAATGAAGCAGTGGTTAGCAATTTTTAAAAACACTAGAATATGATCCCAGAATATACATTTAGATATCATAAAATTTTAGGGTTAGAAGAAGTATTAGCAATAATTTATCCAACAATATACCTTATTAAAACAAAAATTTGGGACACACTTCAATTATAAGATTTATCTAAATTGAAGGAGAATTTTAGTGACTTAATAACCCAAACCTCATGGCTGAGTAGTCATTTTCTGCATTTTTAGGTTTTTTATTAATACATGTTTCCAGTAGATAATGTTTACATTCCTCATGTGGAGTTGGTCCATGTACATACACATCTTCATTCTATTTTTTCATTCCTCTCCCTCCCGCTTCTTGTACTCCCCTTCCCATTTGAGAAAGATCTATCTCCCTACTTCCTATTATCTAACTTCTATTTCGCTCTGTATTTATACTTTGGTTTTCTCATAGGAGAGAAATCATGTGATATTTAAGCTTGTGTAACTGACTTAATTCACTTAACATTACGGTTGTGCATCCATTTTCCTACAATGACTCAAGTTTACTTTTCTTTATGATACTGTAGTGCTCCATTGTGTGCAAATGCTACATTTTCTTTATCCGTTCATCTGTTGTTGGACATGTAGGCTGTGTCCAAGATTTACTGTTATGAACTGTGCTGCCTATAGACATGGGTGTGTAAGGGTCCCCACAATATAACACCCTTATCTCTTTTGGGAAGACTGAGTGGTCACTTCCTTTGATGAACTGCCATTTCTTTTTTCCTCCAGTCAATAGATATAGGAGACCACGGTCACACGCTTTGCTGCTAGGACGCCTGGTGCAGCTCCAGGGTGGAAGGACAACTACAAGGGCTTCATTCGGACAGCGGCCTGTGCGACTGGACACCCACGTGTTGCTTGGCGTCCAAACAACCAAGTTCCCTGACTTTATTATTACACCTTTATACCCGTCTTGAATTGCCCACTGTATCCCATAAAGATGTACTATTAAAATAATAGCTAGTAAAAAGCAGCAGCTCTGAGATGTGTTCCTTACTCCTGGTTCTTTGTCTTCCAGGGAAGCTCAGTAAATGCAAATATTGGAAGACATGCTTTTAAAGTTTCACTGGATGAAAAAATCAGTATGTTAAAGAAATTTGTAATGTCAGTCTGGGTTCCCCTAATCCAATATTCACAAAGCTACAAGTATCTGATTATTTAATACCCTTACGTAAAAAAAAAAAAAAATCCCTCTATTTCTAATGAAATAAACCCAAAATAAAATGCTGACGTCCAGATTGACCTTACGCTCCCTGTCAGTGACTCAGTGACTAATGAGGCACCTCACTGGATCATAGCACATGTTTTTAGCTCTTCCTGGGGAATATATACCAGGTCTTGAACAGAGAATCAGAACAGAAAAATTCCCATAGTCAAAAATAATCCCCATGTAGGCTACAGACACTCAAGCAAAAGCAGTTTTTCTAAAATCAAGCAACAGAGATTCATGCAGCAGACAAAGGGAAAGAAATCAAAGGCACCATGCACACATTCCCACATCACTGTGGGGACCAAGCCTGGAATTGTTCTTCTTTGATTAGGAACCCATGAAATCCTCCTTGACAAAAAGAACTGGCTGATCTAGAAGCAGAATGTAATCTTTGTTTTAAATTCATACAGATTTTAAGTGAACACAATTCTTTGAAAAAAATAAATTATAATATGTATCACTTTCCTTCTAAAACCTACACATGAATAAGGCCCTGATGTATCTACAATACTGTAAAAATATGTTTTCCATACTTGCTGTATTAGATTCCTATGGAAACTATCACTTATTATTACAAATTTAGTAATTTAAGAAGAAACACAAACTTCTTATCTCACTAATCTATAGGTAGAAATTCAATAGATTTCACTGGGCTAAAAACAAGGTATCAGCCAGGCTGTGTCCACTTATAAAGGTGCCAATGGGGAATCAGTCTGTTTCCTTCACATTTCCATTGTCAGAAGAATTCAGTTCCTTGCCATTATAAAGTTGAGCTCTAACTACTTTTAACCAGTTGATGGCCAGGCCCATCTGCTGCAGCTCCATCTCGCCATCTTCAAAATAAATGACAATGGGCTGCATCCCTCTTAGAGTATTTGAAACACTCTTCCTCCTTCTATGTCATCTCTCTCTACCTTCTCTCTCTTTCTTTACTTTTTTGAAGAAGTATGTGATGACCGGAAGAGTACCCAAATAATTCAGGACAATCTCCCGATCTAACACTCTCCCAGTTAGCAACTTAATTCTACCTGCTGCCTTCATTTCCTCTTACCACATAGTGTTACATCTTCACAGGCAGACCACAAGGGAAAAAAGATTGTGGGTCCCAAAATCCGACCTATAGAAATTTATTAGTCAGTGAGCATAAGAATCACGAGGCTGGTTTATTATACAGATTTCCTGTCCCGTATGCCAAAAACTTCAAAATCACACAGGTCTTGAGTATGCCTATCGATCTTCATTTTAACACGGCACAGGTGATGCTGAGAGAAGAGGATAACTGATTCACCTTCCATTTTACAGAGCATTCCTTGTGAGGTTAGGCAGAGATTATTCATTCATCAAGTACTATCAAGGAAGTTCCATGAGTCAGAAGCTGACAGAAGCCAGCACTGAGCCTAACCTCGGTCATTATGGAGTCTACATCCCAAGGAGTGGGGACAGATGAGTGCCAACAGGCAAGTCTAATATGTAAGATAGTGATGACTAACAGGAAACAAGATAGGGCAAGAAGAGAAGATAAGGTAGTGCCAACACAAGGTGTGGGAAGAAATGTGTGTAAGAGTCAGAGGTGGCTGCAATGAGATGCGTGAAGACACAGGACAAATCAAGAGTCAGGTGGAACAGAGCTTTGCAAGTGCTTCTTCTTTTTTTCTATTTCCATTGCCTGTGAACATTAGACTCCAGTGTCTTCAGCCTTTCAATACAGATTCACACAAGTGACTCACCAGGGAGCTTCCAGACCTCCGGCCTCTTCCTGCCACTGTGTCCTTGGTCCGTCTCCTTCAGTGGCTCTCAGCTTTCCGTACTGAGCAGTTTGGGATCCACTGACTCCCCAGGGAGCAGGCCACCCACTGTGGACAATGGCTCTAATAAATCTCCATAGCCACACGTCAGATTTTATCTCGAGACTGTCTCGTTTTCCTTCTATTTTTAGGGGGTGTGGAATGACTCCTGATTCTGCACGTAGTAGGCTAGGATTCCATCAATGAGCTATGTCCCCAGCCTTGAGCATTTTTGGTGACTTAATGACAAAAGGCCAACAGCGTAACTAGCCAACAGTTCTATGGAAAGTTGTTCAGTATCAGCAGGGAAATGCAGGCAAAACTATAATGAGTTATCGATTCACATCTTTCAAATGGTTTATTAGAAAACACAAAAAATAACAAGTCTGACAGAGATTTGTAAAAAAGGGAGTGCTTACACGCTGTTGATGGGAACATAAATTAGTGCAGCCTTTGAGGAAAACTGTGGAGTTTACAAACACACACACACACACACACCCCTACAACAGGCCCTTTATTGTATTCTATAATTTACTAAGCACTACAAGAGATGGGATAAGGATTACATTACAGAAATTCACAGTTTTTAAAATGGAGAATCATGTTTCTGTTCTGAAATATTCACTAGCAATTCTGCTAGGTTCTCACCCTTCCTCTATCTGCTGCTTTCCTCACCTGTGCAGCAAAGCACCAAAGGATTTTCTTCGGTCACAACGGGTAACCAAGAAGTTGTTTTTGTTTGCCCCATATCACTGCTAAAAATTACTTTTCTTCATTTTCATTCACTTTCAATATTCTCAGCAAGAAATACTAGTGTTCAAATAACAAACATAACAGGTGTTGGAAAGATTTATTCACTGGTGTAGATGCGACTCTTAAAGAAATTGTCAAGTGAGTTTGGAAACTAATTCCCAGCTCCTTAAATTATTTAGGGAATAGAAAAATGCATCCCCTTTCATTTTAAATGACATTCTCCTAAAAGCTATTACTAAGTGGCCACAAAAAAAGTTATACTTTCTAAAACATAATATGAATATAAATAGTAGCACATGAGAACACTTTAATTTTAATAGTTATATGTGTAGTTTAATATGCATTAGAAAAGCAATACAGTTAGTACCTTAAACCTATTATTTATGGTGATTAGTAAGCATACGCTAAACACAAACAATAAATTTAAAGAAAATTGTTAATTAAATAATAAAACTGGTAGAATTCCAATAAGACCAGTCTATAAAAGCGGGAGGGGGAAGGCGGTATAAAACTCTGGGGATCGTTGAGTTATGATGTCCCACTTTCTCCTTGGAGTCACCCAGTGAAATGCAGAGCCATCCAGGCTGTCTGCAAGTCACAGAGTACAGATTAGCCAGGTTCTCAGCAGGGTCCCATGGAAGGGTGATTACAGACAAACAGAAGGCAATGGCAGAGGGAGTCAATGAATCCATTCAGCAAAGACAGCATCACTATGAAGGCCATGCAATTTCACCACTTGCTCACAGGAACCAGGACATAGTTTAAACAGTAGTTTCTCAGCAGACGCTTTGCATTTCCCTGATACCTCAGGCCTGTGGCATCAAATAATTGCTTCCCTGTCTGTAACCAGGTACAGTGCTGTTTTATTTCCTTCTGCCTTGAGTTCCTCTCCTTCTCTTCCCTTCTTCTGTGGCACAGACAAAGCTGCTCTCGGCTCTGTGATCACATCCATACACACATTGCTCAAAACAAAAGGAGAAAACTTTGCTCCCTGCCCCAGCACAAATCTGTGAAATATCTCCAATCTCCCTGAGCTGCACAACCTCCCTCTCCCTTTATCCATGCACCCAAATCACCGTGACTGGGGAGGGCCCTCCTGTTTCTAGAGAGTGAAGGGCAGTCTTCAGAAAAAATGGGAATAGTGATAATTAACCAAAGGGAGAAAAATCATACAACTACTGCATGACTTCCTATTGTTATCTGAAAAATCAGGCAAGGCTATTTGCCCCCATTGACTTACAGTAATTTAAGTAATGTATGTAAAGCAACTGGCATCTTGTGGTTGCAGAATATCTGCAAGGTTTCTCAAGTGGTGCCTCCAAGTCTTGGGAAGCTGGAGCAGAAAGGAAGGACTGTATGAGAGGGACTATGTGCATGTGTGTGTGCAAGTGTGTGCATGTGGGTGTGTGCATTGTGTTAGAAGGGGGTATGGGTTTGCCTTTCTTGCCTACTCCTGCTTATTCTAACCTGAGTCCTAAACATCACATAACTCATGGTGAAAGCAACAATATAACTAGGTCTCACTTCCTTCTAGAGCTTTGTTTCATCCCTTTGATTAATATATCTATACCTTTTATAATTGCTGCCCTATACTTTTCATCGTGGTTATTATAGTCATTAGTTTATGTGTTTTCTCCTCTGGTAAAATACAAGCTTCTAAAATGCCAGAAGTATAATTTACTCCTGTTTATATTTCTAGAACTCATGGATTGCAATAGGTATATGTTTAATAAAATGAATGAATGGAAGAATAAGTTCAGAGTGTGCAGAGTTTATGGCAATGAATTTTTCATCGTTGTACTTTTAATAAAATATACAAAACAGTCACCATCAAACCAGTGGTGTGGAGACTTCACTAGGACCTACTCTGATGCAAGCATTGGTCTAAATGTTTTCCATATACCACCTTATTTTCTTCTAATACTTCTATACAGTTTGGTGTCTTATTTCCTTGCTTTTCCTTTCTCTCCTTTACTGCATTTTTTTTCAATTTTCATTTTTATTAATACATGTTTGGAGCACATAATGATTGCATTCATTGTGGGGAGTTGGTACAAGTTACCAACATCTTACATGGTACATGGGACATGTTAACATTACATCTTAATTCTCTTTCTATTCTCTCCCCCATCTCTGGTAACCTTTCCTTTTTGCAGAAGATCTATCTCCCCCATTCCTATTAGCTGTCTTACATTCTGCTCTTTGATTTGTTTATACTTTGAGTTTCTCATATAAAAGAAACCATATGATATTTAAGATTGTGTGTCTGATGTATTTCACTTAACGTTAGGGTCTCAACTTGCATCCATTTTCTGACACATGACTTAAGTTTATCCTTCTTTGTGGTAGAGTAGTCCCCTGTTGTGTATATTGTTAAATAGATGAAGGAAATGAAAGTTGAAGAGATCAAGGAATTATTGTATATCAATAAGGATTGGAGTCATCAATATGCTGGTGTTTTTAATATAATATTTTTTGTTATCTTATGGCCTCTCAGACAAATGTACATCAGAAGCAGAGCGCGACGTTGACCCCTTCCTTGCTGGACGTCGCCCTTGTGCGCTGACCTGAGCGTGAGTCAGCACCAGCGCGTGTTCTGGCCCCACAGTGGGCTGCTCTATGTGCAGGGACCGCAAATTGCCGGTGCTAGCTCCGACCTCACAGTTATTGCCTGACGTTTTGCAGAAGGATGCACGTTTACATGAAACCACACTGCTCTCGCTCTCTTGGCTTCTTCTCAGGAGCCACTTGCAAACCAGTGTCGTGTCGCTGTCTTGCAGCAGGCAGTTCCGCTGACCCAATGCAGCCAGCTGCAGTGGCTGAGGGAGAAGGCGCAACCGACTGAGGAGCAGTCCTTGCGGGTAACTGGAACATTAAAAGGAGCACTCACAGAGCCTCTCTTCTGCCTCGAGGCAGTAACGCTGTTACTCTCCTTCAAATGCATTTCTTCCCAACAGCCAATCCACAGAGTAAACCCCAGTGAGACACACAGACAAACCTAATCCATGTGATTCCATTTGCAACAGGAAGTGCTCTCCTTAGTGCTCAGAATGCCTCGGTCCGCCCTGTGAGACGCATCTTCCCAGTGAAAAGCTGGCCCAGAAGCTCTTTTCTCAGCAGGGCTGCTGAAATATACAGAGTGAGAGTGTACGTGGGAGAATATTTCCCTTAAGCATCAATAATGGACTCCTAATGAACTCTGAATCAAAGAATCCACGTGTGTGTGTGTGTGCGTGTGTGTGCGTGTGTGTGTGTGTGTGTGTGTGTGTGTGTGTGTGTTCATTCCTTCTTTCCCAAATACTAAACTTCCCATTACTGGACTCAGCAACAAACTGTCTTCTCCACATTCTGTTTTTCTAGGATCCCCGCTTCCCTTCTATGCAGCTTGCTCTCCTAATGTTGGACACTGTCACGATGATTTGTGACATCCTGTGGTGGATCTGACAGTAGCTTCACCACATGGTCCACGGGAAGGAATATATTCTACACTTTTAGGCATTCTCATTTTTCTTCACTGAAATGGAAAAAAACCCTGTCACACAGGGTTATTCTTACTAGGTAATATGGATCTCACCATATCCTAACTGAATATGCTCTTAGAGCTCATGTTTTAGTCAATTCCTTTTCGTTGTTGTCCTTAGGCAGTTTACATCCAGTTAAATCAGTTTTAAGACCCTTTGGGAGATCATGATTCTCACCTTAAAAACCGGGACCATAGAGAATAAGAGAAAGACTTTGATTGCACTCCCAACTAAGAGCAACACTGCGCTTGCCCAGCCAATGTTGTGCGTAGCAAAAGTACCCCAGAGCTGAACTCAATCAGCCCCCAGGTCAGTGGTAAATAACACAGTATTGTTGTTCACAGCTAAGAAGGAAAACCAAAATAACAACAGCAATAAATCTGGTTTAGATGGGGGTGAGGACAGTGCAGGCTGAAGAGGCTGCATTTTGTTCTGCATTATTTGTACATCTTCTCTCCATTGAAGGGTGCCCCTTGTGGCTGGCCAGGGGAGAAACTGTAAATCCAAGCTGATGAATTTCTCCCAAATGCTTGACTAGAAGGATAAACTGTGGAAAGACAACAAGCAATTCAGTGATGTTCTCAGCCATGAGGAGAAAATCAAGGGCTGATTGAAAACATAAAATGTGGCAAGGACCCGACTTCAAGCCCCAGTACCAGAAAAAAAAAAAACAAAACATAAAATGTGGCCTTCAAGAGCCCAGGATCTAAAATTATATTGACCTGGGTACAAATCTAATACCTATTATGTAACAGTGCCATATGAGCTCACATCTCCTGTCTCCAGCCAGGTTTTCTGTAAATTAGAGATCACAATCACAGTAGATATTTCTCATGAGTCTCTTTGATAATTAAGCGCATTGATATATGGTTTAGCTCTAGAATATCCCTCCAATGCCTCATGTGCTCAGAGGTTAAAACATACATTAACAAATGAAAAATGCAATAAAAACCAACTCTATAACTTAGGATGTAAATAGCAGTCTGAAATAAGTTTCTTGAAACACAAATGTGGCATGTTGACATTTTCAGTTTATCAGAGAACCTAGTGTCTCTAACCTACTGCAGACTTTCCCAGATATAAGCACAATCTCAGCACTTACTCTTGTCCAAGAAGTGCATTCTGTCTTTGTTTTTGGAGTCAAAGTTCAGATAAGCCCCAGGAGGATGAGGAATTCCAAAATTGCTTCTGTCAACTAACCTTCACGTCTCCAAAACAAACTACATTACACTATGTGAACACCATGGCTGGTGTCACAGCCAAAGGCAAATTGACATATATGACACTGTGACATTACAAATGATTCCCTCCACTTGCTGCTGTGGGCAGTGAAATCTGACTGAGCCCCCTGTTCTGGAACTTGCAGATGGCCCTGATGTATGGCTCAGCTCATACTGCCATGGATTGCTTGGGTGTGAGGGGAAAGAACACTCACCCACAGCATGGCCTCCAGGACAATGTTAACTCCACATAATTCTGGGTTGAAAGGGAGGAGCAAGCACAGTAGTCATGCACCACCGTCTAGGAAAACCACTGTTACTTGAGAGGGCTCCCACATGGCCACTCTTGGTTCCATGTGAGATGCTGGTTGAATACTTCTGGAAGGTATGCGAGACCCTTGAGTCATCTAGAGGGGGTGAGAGGTGGCTGAGTGGGCTGCAGTATCCACTTAGCTGGGCTCAGAATGACATCAGCAGCACTAGGATGACGCACTCCTGCTTTGGCTGATGTGTCTAGATCTACTTTCGCCTTTAAAAATAATGACCCTAACACTGTAAATGTGTTGTCTGAGCCTCCAGAGGGCAGCTGAGGAACAGCAGAGTTTGGAATGACCTGAGCTTTGACGTCTGCAGTGGGTTCAAGCAATGATTCTGCTGCTTATCTTTGTTATCTCAGGCAAACTATTGACTTCTTGAAACAAGTTTTCTTAATACTGGCCCCATTACATCTTCTTCTCATACATTTTTTTTCTCACAAAAGCTAGAGAAAGCATAATTGAAGCAAAGGATGGAAACTAGAAAGAAAGGTCAACTAGAAAAAAGTCTTTGGCTATGGTGTGAATATCTGACACTGGGCACATGTATCTGAAGAGAAACAAAAAACACCTTGACAGAAAAAAGCAGTGTGTTCTTACTATATTTCACCAGAATTTTATAAGACCCCTTTACAACATGGTGCTGTTATTTTGGCATTGTGGTAACCAGTCAGATACCAAGCTCAGTCTCCCAGGAACGGCTCCATCACCTGATGACTTGAAACATGCTGTATGTATAATTCCTAATCATATTTTACCATCTCCTGAAGAGAAGGTTGCTTTTATTTTTTTGGTACCAGGGATCGAACTCGGGACTTTGCACTTGCAAGGCAGGCGTCAGAACCACTGAGCTAAATCCCCAGCCCAGAAAGTTGCTTTTGTTGGTGACTTCAGAACAGGAACTATCCTGCAGAAATTCTCATAGCAGAACTTTTCACTCACATACCAACAAATCTGTTTCTTAACTCAAGATGCTTTCCATGGTTTAGAGCTCAGAGACAGGGGAATTTAAAGATGCGGGGATGTTAGAAAAAATGGCTCATTTATCTCTGTAGCTGTGACTTCTGCAGCTCTCAGCCCCAAGTATTCTACCCTTCTGAGAAAATTCTCTCAGGCCTTATTTGACCCATATCCTTGCTTGTTTGCTCACCTGGAGATTTCTGATCTTTTCTGCTTTATCTTTCATTCTCAGCTTCAGGTGTACTTGAATGTATGGCTTTGCCTGGATTTGTATCTCAGAGCTTCCTGGAAATTATCTTGCACTTCCTGCAGACTTTGTTTTCATCTAGATGTTGCAGATCCCCACCTCCTCCTGGCCCAGTGCTCTCTCGCTATCTCTGGACACAAATCCACTAAAATGATGCCTCAGCTCTCTCCAAATATGAAGATATAAAAAAGAAACGTGTTTATTAGTGAGGAGACCTGCTGTGAGGAGAAGAAAATCTCTCACCAAAACCACTTGAAGCAGTGCTGACACTCACAGTCCTACCTAACCAGAAGACCTGAGCGAGTCGGCCAATGTCAGCCCAGCTCACAAAAACCCAGACTGCTCCCATCTTATGTCCCTGTCACCCTCTGAGTACTGAGCCTGAATCTCAATGCAGTTGTAAGATCCCTGCTACAACTAAGGCCACAGCATAGAGGAAGGGCGTAAACAAGTTGAGTTTCTGTGTACTTGGCTCTCCCTGAAGATGGAGAGAAGTCCTTCCCAGGATTGCTTGAGATCTCACTGCTTCCAAACCCCCAGGCCGGTAACAATAGCGAAGGTCCTAGGGCTGACAGGCTCTGCGACTAAGAAAGGAAGAGATGGCATTGGATGTGGGGCTAAAAATATCTGCCAAACCATATTGAACAGAAAAGCATGGCCGTATATGTATTATCCCTATTCTGTCAACTACTTTCTCCAAACAAATAAAAGATCCAAGCCCCCAAAATCATTTGGAAATGAAGTTTTATTCAAAAGGGGATATTTAGGCGATACTGTCTGTGCATATTATAATACGAAGCCGAAAACTGGAAACTCTGACTTGCAGAGGGGACCCCTGTGCTCACTTCCCCCTGAGAAATCAACACTGACTCTACCACCAGCATCTCTGCTGCTCCATCCTGGCCTTGTATTGTGAGGCGAGCCTCCTTCACAAGGGAAGAGATGAATCACATTGCCCTTTCTTTGGCAAGAGTCAGGCCCATAACGCCACTTGTCGTGAGATGAATGCAGCATGCAGACAGGATTGGACAGAAGGCAGATGCGCGCCCTGTTTCGAATGGGCCGTGCAGCTCAGAGAGTGGAGAGAGGTGGCCCTGATGACAAATGTTCAAAGGGAGAGAGAGATTCAGCTGAATCCTGCGACTGCACCACCAAGAACGCTGCCGACTCACTGAAACATCTGCTCAAATAGAAAGCTTTGGGGTAGGCACCTACATCGGTATCAGAGTTCAGAAAGTCACCAGGCAGTGACTGTGCCCAGGTAACACACTGTACAATCGCCTGTGTGAATGGAATAGGATGGGTTGAAATAACCCTAATAGGGTAGGAACTTCTTTGGGAATTTCTACCATCTTCCTCTCATCTGCTCCCAAAACCAAACTCGAATCTGAGTCAGAAGCCATAGTTCATCTCCAATAAATACATCTGATAGATTTCCACAAAAATAATCCTAGCAATTTTATTAGTGATTAACTTTTAAGATAGATAGCACCGATAGTAAAATGTACAGAAAACAATTGTTGTGCTTTATGCAACTGATTAAAATGGTTTGATAATAATTGGCAATTTGTCACTTGAGTCCTAAACCCTTATGGGCCAAATAACTTTCTCTTTATTATTTTCCATGCTTATTGAAATTCTGTCTCATAAGAAACTGAACTGAAACTCAAAGTGATTCCTCAAGACTATGTAACTGCTGTCTCCAAATAGGCAGAGGGTTATCTGACTATAAAGATCTTATGTTGCAGGACCTTTATGTGCCCTTTCATACGCACTACCATTCCCCACAGTACCAGTTGTCAGGCCCTGAAAGAACCAAGAATGCGTACCAGCAAGAACAGCAAGAGAGGAAGAGCTAGGAAGGTGAATTCCACCTTATCCTACGAGGGCACAGACGGAACTGGATACAGACCGATTAAAGGTGTCTCCAGGGCATACGATTGGCAGTTGAGAAATGCTGCTCTAAATAGTGAGGAAAAGAAATCTAGAGAATTGAAACAGCATTTGATATTTTTGCTACTGAGACTTAAGATTAGTAATATTCATAAAACAAATTGTATCATGACTCTGAATATTCTGGCTTTTTTATCAGTCAAGTTAACTAACAGAAGTATCTTAAAAATAGTAGTTTATTTACTTAAAAATTTACTGATATCTAATACATGTCAAGAGATTTGCTAAGCCCTGGGGTTATGAGGATAAAACTATGTATTCCCAATTCTGCAAGGGCTTCCGGTCCAAAGAGCAGAGCAGGGCAAACCCAATGGCAACACGAACAAATGGATGTACTGAAGTTTTATATTTAGAGAAAGAAGAGGAGATAAACAGGAAAAATAATAATAGCTTCCTTTATACTGTTAGCTTCAACATCAGGCTAGGAAACATTATTACATTTATTAATACTCTCTTTAGTCACTATTACTTATTGAGTTGATGAAGAAGAGCTGTATAGATCAAAAATAATCTGAGCACTACAGTTTGTATGGAGTGAGCATGTCGCTCCCAGATACTTTCCTAGCCAGGGATATTTACAGATTTTGTGTGAGAAAAAATATACGTATAAAGTATAGGTACACAAAGAATAAAGGGAATATTCTTCTCTGTCGTAGAGATTACTTTTTCTATTGTTTAAACGTTTCAACCCTGCAAGGCTGCCTCTTTCTTGACCTTTTGGCTACAGAATGCAAATGTGAGCTTATAGCTTAGATCTAAAATGTCCCCCCCAAGATCCCATGTGCAGCTTTGGGGAGGTGACTGGATCATGGGGATGATATACTCAGATTTAGATATTATGGGGAAAGAACAAAGCAAAGCAAAAACAATGATCTCATTGTCATCCCATGACTTGGTCCCAAAGATCACCAGTGGGTCTTTTCCACATCTTTCATAATTTCTTTAGATAGATAGACAGGGATGGAGATAGAAACAGGGATAGAGAGAGATAATACAGAGAGAGACAGAGAGAGAGGTGACCGAGATAAGGGTGTGTATTTTCCCCTACGGTTTGGTGTTGTCCTTCGCTGGAAGCAATGGGAAAATTACACCTATTCCCGCTCCCAGAAGCAAAATTCTCCAGATGTTTTATGATTAAACATGAACATGTACGTGCAAGTGTCAACAACATCTGAAAAATAGCAAGCATTGAGTAAGGCTTAGTTTTTTCATTTTGTTGTTTCTTGTCAACTCAGACTTAGAAAGGAAGGAACCCTTATCCAGTTGTGCATCTATTAACTTCTTGACACACAAATTGCTCACCCCATAAAAAAATGAGACTCCGTTCAGCCCATTTCCTCTGACACTGCCTCCACAGATAAACACTGCTTCTGATAAATATAAAATGGTTTCTATGCTCTGAAACTAAATCACTGCAAAATTATATATACAATCTCACAGTGATTTCCTCCCCTCACTGAACAAGCACATTGGAGTATCTAAAAGGCAAAGTACTGCACATTGGCAGTACATTCATTTTTTAGGTAAAAAACTAAAAGATTATTTTAAAATGTAAAAGAAAATACAGGCATTTTTCCCTGTGCATCTCTTCCTTTTTAAAAAACTGCCGTCCTGGAGGTCTAACCCTGGGCCTCCGCATGCTCACTTAGCACCCTTAACAGAGGTAAGCCCCCATTGCTACATTATCTGTGTGCTTATGTGTATCATACTTGGGGCCCATTATGACATTATTTATGTTTCTTTATATATTAGACTTCGGGAGAATTTTTTAAAAACAACTTTTTACTTTGTATAAAGTAGTAGAACTGTGTGCTCCATTTTCTGCCACTAACCATTCAGAGACAAAAATGGCATGTTCCATATTGACTCTGTTTTTCATGAGTATATCATAGTTGTGAATAGTGTTCATTTAGTGCCATTTTATTTAATAAAAGGAAAATAGATGACAAAAAAATACAGGCTAAATAAAAGTAGCAAAGAAACAAAAAAGTCATATGCCTGACCCCTTTCAAAATGATTTGCTATGTGTATCATTTGTCCAGATAAAAGACTTTAGAAAGGTATTATCAACAATATGGGATATGTTTGGGGCCTGAGAAAATAGTCAGTGATGATATATCTTCTATACCCTTAGATTTTTTTTTTTTTTATGTTAAAGGCAAGCCATGGATCTTATAAATGTTCTTCAGGACACCATGTATCAGAATTTAAAGGGAGAGGTGATATAAAGACAAGAGGAATAGAAAAAGAATAGAGAACCTTAGAGTGGAAATCTTTCAACACATAATATCAAGGAACTTAAAAATAGATGACCTCTCTTTGGCACATTCTTCTTGCTTCATAGACATGGTCTCTGAAATTCAGATAACTTAACCAATTTGCTTAACCACAAAAGCTTTCAGGACTGGAGACTAAACCCATACCATTTATTTCTAAGATGGTTGTTTGCCATTTGTAATAAATATTAAAACATATTTGGTTCAGAGAGCACTGTAAAGATAAAGTTTTGGAATGAATAAGTTAAAAGAGTTTAAAAATGAAGCATGTATATTCCTAAGTAGAGGTAGTTATTACTTTTCATAGACTGTCTTGACATTCAAAAAGAAACTCTCTCCTATACTTAGAACTTGAGCATTATGTTAAACCTAATATCAAGAAGATTAAATTACACTTAATTTCTGGAGCTACTAAGAACCTTCTGAGCAAAAAATATGCATCATGCAAGAAACCTTTCAATTATACTGTAATGTGGAAAACTGAATTTGATCATAGGCTTGCTTTGTGCACCTAATTTGTACATTTTATTGTGAATATTTGCTACTTACTAAATAATATAAAGCATGGATGTCAATAACTTGCGCGCTGATTAAGAAGCATCGTAACGCACGCTCGGGCTCACTGAACTACTCTGCTGACGCGCAATCATCCACACCCTGCTTTCCCAGCTTCGCCTGCCTCCCCAGCACCGCCTGCCTCCTGCCTCCTGGGCCTGCTGCCCCCTCTCAAGAGGAAACCGCGGCCTGAACCTCAGCCCTGGTCATGTCCTATCTGTGCTACGTCCGCGTCTGCCTTGTGTCCGCGCAGCCCTAGCTGGGAGAAAGTGCCGTCCCCCCAAGAAGGCCGACTGAGGAGAAGTCGTCCTGGGCTCCATGAGAGGCCAAACAAGGAGCGCAGAGAAGCTGTGAGGTCCCCTGAAAGCTTCCGGTGAAAGAGACGTCTACAGAGTCTCACGTGTCTCTTTGGGAGTCGCAAGAGCAGCCGTCCATGCCAGTGAACCAGAGCTGTGAGTACTCTTCTCCCACCAGAATTCCGAATTTTGACACTGTGCCCTGGAACTTAAGACCATCTACCTCTTTGGCGGCTGTGGTCAATTCCTCTGTTTTCCATTCTCAGGACATTAAATTGAATTATTTTGTGTCCCAAGGTTTATTTTCTTGTTTTTTGTTTTGTTTTTTTTGTTTTTGTTTTCGTTTTGTTTTGTTTTGTTTTGTGGTACCGGGGATCGAACTCAGGTCCTTGCGCTTGCGTAGCAGGCAGCAAAACCACTGAGCTAAATCCCCAGCCCACCAAGGTTTATTATCTTAAATTCAAGGCACATGGGAAATATTTGGCCCATAATAAAGGGCACCAAATATGTAGGGAGGGAGTTTCATCCTCCTCCTTGCAGCGGTCGTAATACCCAGTCCCACTGTCCACCCTATGAGGACAGAGGACACTGGATCCAGACATCGTTTAAGATGTGTTCCCATTGCCTTCCACTTTTTTAAATGGGAATGCAAGGTACTTGCTACTTTCTTTCTGCACCAATATGTGATTTCCACATCAACGTGCACTAAGCACCTCCTTTTAAATGCCTGCAATACAGCCCGCTTTATGTATGTAGCTCACACAACCTTTATCATATTGCTTATCTTTATCACTGTTTCCTGCTTTGGGCTCCTGAAAACAGTGAGGCAATGTGTATTTGTATGTACTTACAAGTTAAAGTGATCTGAAAAATACTTCAAGTACAGTTGATATTTGCTGTCTACCAAAAAATGTAGCCTTATCTTTCAACACGTACAAAATCAACTCAAAGTGCACAAAAGACTTCACCAGAAACTGTGAAACTAGCAGAAGAAAATGTAGAGGAAATGCTTTAACACTTTGGAGAGAGCAAAGATTATTATTTGGACATGGCTCGAAAAGTACAAGGAACAAAGAAAACACTAGACTATACATTGAAACCAAATTTTAAAAAGACAACCTACAGATTAAGAGAAAATACTTGCATTGTATACAATTGATTACTCATTAATGTTCAGAATATATAAGATACTCCAACAACTTAGTAAGAGAAATAATTGGATTAAACAATAGGCAAATCAAAGCTACAATGAAATATTATATAACTCCAGTTACAGTGACTATCATCAAAAAGATGAAGGGTAAGAAGTTCTGGTAGGACATAGGATGTGGAGAAAAAGAAACCCATACACACTGTTGGTGGGAATATAAAGTAGAATACCCATCATGAAAAATGGTGTGGAAGTCTCTTATAAATTAATAATAGAACTAATATGCTGATATGATTCAGCAATCCCCCTACTGGGTATAAAGCCAAAAGCAATGAAATTACTATGTCAAAAAGACATTTGAATTCTTGTATTTATTGCATCATTACTCACACTTGCCAAGTCATGGAAACAATCTACATGCCCATCAACAGATGAATGGATAAAGGACAGTGGTATATATAGATAGTAGAATAGTATGCAGCCATCAAAATGGATGGGATGCTGTCATTTAGAACATGAGTCTAAGTGAATGCTAGTATGTTACACAGAAAGACAAATACCATGTAATCTTTCTCATGCATAAAACTTCTTAGGAGTTAGTTTCATTGAACTTGAGAGTAGAAGACTGGGTACAAGAAGCTAGGGAGATTATGGAGGAAACTATGGGGATAACTTGGTTAACAAGTACTAGTTATAGTTAGGTATACTTAAATTAGTTAGAGATTCTGGTGTAGCACAGTAAGGCTACTGCAGAGAAGGAAAATGTACTACAGATTTCTGAAAAGCTAAATGAAAAATTTTTAATGTTTTTTACCTAAAAAAATGACACATGATTAGGAAACAGTTATGGATATGCTGATTTGCATATTATAAAAGGGACACGGGCATTAAAATATCACAGGGTACAACATAAAAATGTTTAATTTTTATGCATCAATCAAAAAATAAATTTAAAAAGAGATAAATAAACATCAAATTTAAGTGCGAAAAATATTGGGCAACATAATTTGTATATTATGAGGCCTGAGTATTGTTTTTTCATTTGTGCTGTAAAATCTGAGTTAATGTGTCAAAGTCAGGAATTACATGGATTACAAAATTCTTCATCCTTTTTTCCTACAATAGACTAAAAATAAGTCCATAGGACAAGAAATCATTAGCCACTTATATTAGTGGGTAAGATTGATAAGATTCATATATTTTAAATACAGCATGGAGTCTAGCCCCAAAACAAATTAAACGTGTTTTATTGATCCATAATCCAAATGAATTCTCAAAAATGTTTCAGTAAGTTTTATTAGTGATTCAGTAAAATTTAGAGCAAGAAAAATGAAATTTGAAATAGGTCATTTTAGTTATCCAAGAAAATAATATGCTTGGAAACACTTCTAGTCATTTTATTTCAAGTGTATCCCAAGAATTGTTGGCCAATATGAGATCCAGCTGGAACTGATGGCGCAGATGGTGTTAGGAAATAGCACACCCTTCAAAGTCCTAAACACAATGAAACAATTCCAAGGCTCGAAGGAGGCATCCACCCCCAGCCCATCACTGCCTTCCACAAAACTTCAAAGCTAAGGGACTGCAATTCACTGACTCCAAGTGAAGAACTGAGTATGCTCAAGTCCCTTTAGTTTTAGGTAGTTATCCACCCATCTTAGCAATTTGTTTTACTTTCAGAAATGTGGTTTTTTAAATAATAAGATTAATTATTCCTATCAGCCTTTAGATCATTCCTTTGGGGATGCGAATTTTACAACCTCTGCCCTTTTTTTTCTTTTTAGTACCAGGGATCGAACTCAGGTCCTTGCGCTTCCGCAGCAAGCGGCGAAACCACTGAGCTAAATCCCCGGCCCCTGGGGATGCGAATTTTAAAAGCTCCATTCCTCTTTCACAGGCAGCATGCAACATCCTGACTATAGCTGTCAACCTCCTGAGCTTTCTTTTAAGGTAAATATCCTGTCAAAGGCTGGGTATGGTGATACCCTCCTATAATCCCAGTACTTGAGAGGCTGAGGCAGGAGGATTGCTGTGAGTTTGAAGCCACATAGAGTATGCAGTGAGTTCAATCCCAGCCTATATGTAATAAAGCCTTGTCTCAAAAAAAAAAAAAAATCTTACCAGTGAGAGATGTTCTAAGACCTACATATTGATTACACTTTCCTGAGTCCTCTCATGTTTTCTTTGTTCATTCATTCCAAGAATTTATTAATATGTATTGGGAGCTTCCCACATGTTCAGAACAATGATCCCTTTCAAGAGATGCACAATAGTGAGCATGACCAATACACCTTGGTCCTTGTGAAGTTCACGGAAGAGTTAGGGCAACAAGACTGTGATCAATTTTCCTCCCTAAAACAACCAGGTCCAATCAAAGACGAGTTCGCAACCAAGGAGCCCCTGCAGCACTGCAAGCATCAATCGGGGGCTCGGACCTTGCTCTGATAGGGCCAGGGTGGCTGAGTTGCTTCCCTTTGAGAGCGATCTTTGAATTCAAGACACACAGGTGCAGAAGTGAGAGAAGAGTCTCTCTGACTCCAGAAGAACATGCACAAAACCTGTAGGTGGAGGGCGAGCGGTCAGTGGAAGGACATTTCCTGTTGTCAAGATGTTTACCCTTCTGAGAAGGCTCAGGAAGCAGAGGGTCATGGTTGTCAGGATTCAGCAGGGGCACCTGGGAAAGAGGATGCAGCTGACCTTTTCCGTAGCAATGATATCGAAAATGGGAAGAACATTATGTGACAGTCCCAGGGGGGCCTTTTGGGCGTGTTTAAAGCTTGAGTGTTTAACAGGACTGGAAATTTATTGAAGGCTTTTAAGGCGAAATACCAAGTTTGAATTGACAATATGTCAGTCTGATCTCATGAGAGAAGGGGATGTAAGCGGACTCCTAGAAAGTCATTGCAATGGGCCAGGAGCCCGCAGTAGGACGGACGAACAGGGCACAGTGGCTGGTGAGAAATGGATGCATGTGACAGCGTTCACCAGGCAAATATTTAGAATTCAGTGACTCGGCAATGTTTTAAAAAGAGTTTCTGCTAATATGAAAGGTGAAAGGAACTTACGAAGTTATTTACTTCCTATTGTTTTAAAGTGAGTAAAAACATAAACACTGGCAAAAGGGTATACCAAAAAATGAAACAATGTTTCATGAAATACAATTTAAAATATTTCAACACTATTTTTTGTCTGATTAAATGTGTCAGAAAGTGTGTCAGAAGGTTTCTAATCTCTGCATCGAATGTTTCAGACTCTTAGGGGAGGAATGGGAAGAAAAGGTAGAAAAGCCCAGAATGAGGTACACATCTGTGCTCCTAGCAGTCTCGGAGGCAGAGACAGGAGGATTGCAAGTTCCAGCCCAGACCGGACATTTTAGAAACTTGCGGAAGCCCTGTCTCAAAAGAAAAGCATATTTGTGGTTTTTTTAGGAAAAAAAAAAAAAAAAAGAGCTGTGAAGATGTAGCTCAGTGTGAAGGCTCTGGATTCAACCCACAGTTTGCAAATAAATGAACTCATAAATGAATATATCTTAAAACATGCAGAGAATTTAGAGTAGGGTTTCTGTGCTTTCTGAATCTATTGAATGATAGGAAAAGTAAAATAAAAATATTTAAATATGCTATAGTTTTTCCTTGCAAAATGTAGGAGTGATAAAACTTAGAGTAGAAAAGATTTTCTTTCTTTAATGAGCTGGTCAGAGTTCTTTTGTAATGAAAGTAATACATTTACCATTCACTTGGAAGATATTGAAGAATTTAAACAATACAGTCTACATAGTCCTAGCGTAGATCCTAGGATGCAGTAAATTGAAGATCAGTATTTCAGATACAGATTTAGGGTTTTAAAAGGTAGTCATCTAGCACCACCTTCTGGCTAAACAGTAATCTTCTATTCCTTGTCCCGCCACAAAGTTTTACTGAAGTAATTATTATGATTTCGGCGCCACCTGCTGGATTTTTTCTGAAAACAAATGCCTTCATAGTTGTGGACAAAGGCTTGCTGGAAAACATGAACATGATTTCTAATCACTCTAGGAACCATTATTTTCATAGTAGCTAAAATTCCTGTTGTTAAGAGTTATTCTAAATTATTCACATGGTATTATACATAATTGTGTGTTCTGTTTATTCATGTGAAGAAACATGCTATTATCTGCCCTTTTCGCAATCTCTATGAAAATTTTAACCACGCAAGAAATTACACTCACATAAGAGGAATATAAACTAATACTCGAATAGATTATAACTTAAATCTTAAACTCTAAAAAATAGTATTAGCGCCAAACGGAGAGAGGGAGAAGGGAACAGAGGGGGAAGGGGAAAACAAAACCAAACCAAAAAAAGCTAAGAGTGTAATGTCAACTCCGCAAAATGCAGGTAATCATTATGCACTGCAAACATTTACTAACTAAAATAAAACTTGCAAAGAAAGGATGTGGAGATGCCGTGTAGCTGTATCTATAATTACTTATTCCAAGTCAACACACACACACACACACACACACACACACACACACACACACTGGAACCAAAGTACCTTTGCACTGCAAATCTCACTTTTTCTCTTCTGTTCTCATTATTACTGAAGGAGGTTGGGGTAAATGTGGAAAGTATATAAATGTAATTTTCATAAAGCCTGTTAAAAGATTTTCTAACTAATACCATACACTTGTCAAAACTTTACAACTCTGATCAAAAAATCACTTTATTTCTTTATTAACTTTTCCACTGGCTGCATACCACATTCCATTTATTCCTCATGACTTTTTCTTAGTATCTCTAAAACCAGCCATGAAGGGTAAATCACCTTTCTTGGTATTTAGATTTTTTTTAAAAGTCCAAAAGAACATGCCACTTGTCCTAAAATGTTGGTTAAATTCAACCTGAAGGTAAGAACACTAACATTTCTATCAATTAAAATCCATATGCTCAATTCATTCACTAACACTAATCTCACTTAATGTGATGGATGAGAGTTTTTAATTATGAGTTTTTAAATGTTTTAGCTGATGACATTCTCCAGTTGAGAGCCTCCTCCTACAGCTTTCAGACTGAAGGCAGATAGGAGCTACAGGGTTAGGTAGGTGAGACCAGACCCCTTGACTGCAGAAAAGTCCACCTCCCTTCCCCATTACTTAGCACAGCTGACCTACAGAGGGAACCGATGCTCACAGGAACATGAATAACTGCTGTACTATTTCACTGAGCCTAACTTCCTCCCATGCTTTCTCATTACAAAACCAAATAATATTCCTTTCAGTTTATTACTTGCATAAGTTTGCACTCTTAAAACTAAAGGTTAAGTGATACAGTTTCCAAATATACTTATTCACAATAAATGTTGACAGGGACAATCTTAGTGGATTCTCCTTAATTCTTTAAGTTTCATTTCTTTATTCAATTATAAAATTAAAGTATCCATATTCACTTTACCTTTTTCCCAAAGTTTATAATTTTAAATGAAATGGCCGACCTAGGGATGCATTATGTATTTCTTATGTAAATGTCAAAAAAGTATGGCAACTGTCTTAGTTTATTTTTCTCTCATGGCTGAGACATAATACCTAACACCCAAAGTTAAAGGAAGAAAGGTTTATTTGGCTCACAGTTTGTAGAGGTTTCAGTCCATAATCAGCTGGCTCCAAGGGAGGGTGCAGAGGGGCAACAGTTTATGGTGGCGAGAAACAGCAAAAGCAAACAGAGATCTTAACAGCGTCTTTCTGCCCCTTTTATTCCATTCAGATTACTGGGATTAGGGTGGTGCCAAACTAGTCACTCAGTGTAGTGGTTTAGTCATCACACTCCCTTAATCCCAGCATCATGAAATCCAGATTCAGCTGAAAAAGACTGCATGAGGCTGGGGTGGGACAGGTAGACACAAGCCATAGCAGTATCCAAACCTGTTATCCTGTTGAAAACAATCAACCCTTGTGCCCAGCGAGTGCTCCGTAAATACTATATATGTTCACCAAGCCCATCACGATCTGTTTCCAGGTGTGAATTCTAACACAGGAACAAAGCAACTTTCCTTAAGTTTTATTATTGAAAATGGCACTGCAAATCCGTGGTATGATAAAAATAAATTAAATTCAGGTAAACTATGTTAACTGTTAGGCAAGTAATTAGACATCAGCCAGCCTGAGAGAAAAGGCAAAGGTCCAAAGCAGCAAAGTTTTGCTCCTTCTAGTGAAGTGAAAAGACAACGACCTCAGTGTATGACGCACTTGCGATGTCTTAGTCACCTCCTCCACACCTGTACCTGCACCGTACAGGAGGCGAGGTTTATTTTGGCTCACGATTTCCATGCTACAGTCCTTGAATGGTCAGTAGCAGAGTGCAAGAGTCTGAGGGAGGAAATCTGCTCACCTCACGGTGGAGAGGAGGCTGACAGTGAAGGAATAACTGGGAAGGAGAGAGATTCTTCCAACCACTCCCGCCACGACCAACCTCTTCAACCAGGCACCACCTCTACCAGCAGGTCAGCTGATAGAGCCACATGATCCGATCACCATTCAAATACATGAGGCTTTGGGGGCCATTTTGGATTGAAAGTGCAACACCATCATTTGTTACGTCTCAGACTCTATTGTTAACCAGCTAGTTAGACATTACCGGGCCTACAGGACAAATGCGGGAGGGCTGTCCAAAATAGCACACACTGCCTGCTGAATAAAGAAACAAATAGATAAATGTATAATACACTTGTCATCACTTTTTGGTCTCCAACCCAAAGCGATCCCACAGAGCACAAGTGCAGCTTAAGGTTATGCATTGTGCGCAGTCTTTCTGCTACCTGGCTACCTGGCCCCTCACCCCAGCACAAGGCGCACAGCACTCCTGGCTGCCATGGCCTCTAGCTCAATGATGTCAGAAAAGGAAACGTTCTTTAAAGACCCTCCTGCCTTGGGCTGGGACCTGGTTTAAATCAGGAGCTTATAGTTTGTAAATTTCTATCATAATTTTCTTACATAATTAAATCCCACAAGGAAACGTTGACCATCTAAAAAGAACAGGAAGATATTTTGCAATTCCAAAGTTACTTTGAAGTAAAATGTTGAGAAGCACCACATCATAGTCTTCCTAGTTTTCTGAACCCCCAGACTTTCATGTGCATGAAAAGGTAACCAAATATGATGTGCTGCACACAGGTGCCTTCGAGAAACTGCCCACCTTCACCCTTGAAGGCAGAATCCTCTCTGGATCTACCTACACTTCTGCAGAGCTCCTTGTGGGTCTTGACTGCATTCTCTCATCAAGAGTACAAAGAATCAAAGACAAAGGAAGTGAGGGCCAGCTTCTTGCTGCATTGGCCCTGGGCTTCCTTGTGACATTAACCACTGGCGTTGATATTTGTAGTATCACAGGTGTCTGAGAAAAATACTTTCCATGAAATAACACTGCATACACATATTTCTGCTTTGTAAACAGGTGAGCTTACTTTTCTGTCAACATGAGGAAATCACTTTCCACATTCTGGTTATCTAAAATAATATTTTAAATTGTTCATTCAACTCTTAATATTCCTGTGACTATGTTGAAAACGCATAAGGGGAATTCATATTTTTGCTTGAAATGTGAAATGTCTAACACAATTTAGTCAGACTAATTAAAAATCTAGCTTTAGATGGAATCAGATATCCTTTTTAAAATGTTGTCTTCAATCAAATTTACCCAGTTATCGATGACTGTGCTCCCAAGCCTGGTGCCTGCTCCTTTTGTTCCAAGGCCACAATACCTCAAATCCCTTGAAGATACTATTTCCCTTTAGTTTTGAAGGTTAAGGGAAAAGACTTGATCTTGAGAGAAACAGATTCCAAGAGTTCAACGACTGTCTTTAGGCAAAGCTTCTTAGATCACTCCTCTCCTGAAACAATGCCACAGTTGAGGCTTTTCCTGTCCCCTGTACAATGGGCCATCTCTTCACTTACAAAATGAGCTGTTATCCTTCTACGTGAGGGGACTTCACTTTTCTCCTGTAAACCAAGCCCAAACTTGCTACACATCCACAAAGCCCACCACCAAAAACACATAAATATGCCCCTTATAATGCACCTCTCTGTTGAGGGCCCCCACTCTATTTCTTTGAGTGTGCGTTTTTACATTCTGCCTAATAAATCCTTTTCTGTCTACTAGAAGAAAAAAAAGTGACGTCTTCAGTAAGAAAGAGCAAATCTTCATAAAGTTACATTTTTTCCCCTAACAAACGGGTCTATGTGCTATTTGGACTCTATTTGTTTTCATTTGTGTTCTCAAAATAGTAAGTTAATGTGAAGAATTATTCAGGATGACAGTTTTACCATATTCACTCCCTTTCAACCCACCTGCCCATGATCTGAGATCCTAAGAACTGTTAAGTGCTGAAAGAGGGGCTCTCTTTATCCCTAAAACCTAACTGTAAATTAATTTTGTTATAAAATATAGATTATTTCCAATAAGTATAGCATAAATAAAGACTTTTTAAATATTTAAATGGAAGAGCTTCAAATATTTCTTTTGTTTTGTTTTTGCTTTTTTTTTTGGTACCAGGGATCGAACTTTGGTCCTTGTGCTTATGCAGCAGGCAGCGAAACCACTGAGCTAAATCCCCAGCCCATCCTCTTTTGTTTTATAAAATGAGATAGTATAAACATAGAAAACGATGAGAATTGGGGAGCTATGAGTAACCCCATTAGACTGTAAGTAATTAGACTGTAAGTCTAATGCATTGCAGATCTGAACAGTAAGATTTACTAAATGTGCAGCTCCTGCAAATACCCAGTTCCTAATAGAGATGTATCCAATAATTAACCACTAAAATATGGCCTGTCCAGAGTAAGGCTATTCAACAATTCGAAACTGTGAGGGTTAGTCACTCTTTTTACAATTGTTTGTATGTTTGCCTAAAAATCAATGTTAGAGGCCTGAAAACTCGGGACTGTTTGTCTTAGTAAGGAGTTAATTACAATTCCAGCAAAATAACACAGTAACAGTTCATCTTTAGATTCATGTCATCGCCAGCAACAAATAGAAAAGCAGCACCACTTCTGGAAATTTTCACCAGACAGAAAGTAAACGTGAATGGTATTTTCTCTCTCTCCGCGGATCAAAACTAAGGGGTTATTTAAATTTCACTAAGAAAACTAATCACCACTAGAAAGAAAAGTCTATACTGCGTTGTTGATGTCCTATCAGAAACTCCTTACAAGAGAGACTACGCTTGTGCATGAAGGCCTGTGTTTGGGGATGAGGAAAGAACCCAAGAATCTGTAACCTTGACCTCCATAGTGAGAACATCACTAAGAAACCCAGGAAAGCAGGCTCCCACGTTTCTCTTGGAAGAGTTGAGCAGATGCTTTACACTGTCCTTTGTGTGTGTGCGTGTGCGGGTGTGTGTGTCTCTATGTCCATGTTGGTGCCTATCTCTCTGTCTGTCTGAGAAGCTAAAAGTAAGACCAGCATCTTTCTAATAACAGAGTGTGTTTTCAAGATCTTCTAAATATTTTGAATCGAAATACAGGACTGATAGAAACTTACAGTATTCCAACTCAAAGAAAAAGAGGTCATTTGGGGGCAAATATCGCCAAAGGACTTTTGTCTACTTGACTAATTAAAATTTTAGAGAAGTAGATAAAATATTCAAATGTCCACTTGCAGTATTTCATTTATTAATTGTCTTACAAAGCTGCCTTTAACACCATATACACTCATCCCTCTGTATCCATGGAGAGTGCATGACAATTGGGGGTGAAATCCACATGTGCTCATGTCACTTCTATAAAATGGCACAGCATTAGCATATAATCTACACGCATCCTCCTGTATATTCTAAATCATCTCTGGGCTGCTTATAATACGTAATACAATATAAGGACTATCTAAATCATGGCTGTACTGTATTTTTTAGAAAATAGTGAACCAAAAAAGATTGGACATATGTCCTACAGACACAATTGTTTTGAAAGTCTTTAATCTGTGGTTGGTTGAGCTGACAGATGCCTGTACTATATAAGTAATACATTAGTTTAGAAATATTATTAATTTCCATGCTGATCTTTCATTAAGCAGTTTTATCCAACTTCTTCCTATACATTTTCAGCATGACTATCTCAGTCTCTAGAGCCAATTTTATATTGCATATAGCCATTTTCAAAGACACAGCATTTTTCACTCCCACCTCAAGGCCTTGAATTACAACACGTTGGGGATTCTAGTAAGATACTGTTGCATGTTACTGAAAATATATCCAAAGCCTGCCTAAGTATACTTTCACGAAACATTGGAATAATTGCTTTTTTTCATTTATTCTTTTGGTGTGTGCCTGTAAAGACCAAAATATAGTCATTGATTTATTCTATTAATTTTATTTTTATTTATTTATTTACTTATTTATTTGTACTGGGGATCAAACTTGGGACTTTGTGCTTGCAAGGCAGGCAGCGGAACCACTGAGCTAAATCCCCGGCCCTATCCTATTAATTTTAATGATGGTTAAAAACATGTTACAAAGACTTTCAGAACTCCTAATGTGATGTGGTACCCAAGAGATAATTGCAAAATCCATTTACCTTGGGTTTTTATTGATTCTGCTTGATAACTCCAATACCTGAAGCAAGTATTCATTAAGGTCATTTGCAACTGATGCGTTTTCCTGGAAAACTGTAGTTTTCAAAGCAAAGTAATGGAGGAAGATTTCTGAAATGGAACCATCATGACAGACCTGACAAAGGTGACTCACCTGTCTCCTGTGGGCTAAACTTGGTCACCTGGGGCGGGCATAAGATGGGCAGAGGTGAGCAAACGTAGGAGGGTCAAAGTGCAGATCAAAGTCCACGCACGTTAGGAGACAGTCTATCAACTGGTGGAAGCAGGGATGGAGGGAGACAGCGTAGCGGCTCCCAAAAGTGCAAGACACAGTGCTGCCAGGTGAAGAGAACAGAGGAGAGACGCAGAAACGCAGCAATCACCACTGGTTTGTGGATCTTCCAGTTCATTTCCCTTTCCTTTCTTAGCCTCGTCTCTCAGTTTCATCTTTGGCCACTTGTTTCTGTAAAGGTGGTCTTTAAATAACCAAGTAATATAATTCAGGAGATTGTATAATATAAGATAGACGTAATGCATACTTGGCAATTGGTGTCTGCAAAACATGAGAGAAAATACTTAGCATTTAAACTGAGGAAATTTGTTCACACTATTTGGTAACTTTCATCCTGTAATTTTACAGATTACAGATATACCATTTATGGGCGAATTTGTACTTTAACTAATTTCATCAAACTCTATTAATCAAGTACCCAGAGAATGATACTAAAAACACCAGGTGCAGCATGGAATCACCCTAACGAGCTAAGTGTACTTGCACTATGAGAGAGCCGCTTAGGACATAAAACAAAAAGCAGCAAATATATCTTCGATGGGAAACAAGTTAACTGAATATGCAAAAAATCTGATTTAAATATTGGTATTCCAAGTCATTTATACATATCAGAAAATAGCAAGGCCATATTGAAAGTAATATTACATTATACTAAATAATTCAGTAATAATTATCTTTAATCTACAGTCTCCCGAGTGAGAGATTTATATAAAGCACAGTACAAGGGGTATCCCAAAAGCCACTAAATTGGAGAAATGTTTAATATAAGCCTTTTTGAAAATTCATAATCATTTTTGGATTCATCATCTTATTATAGGTTCTGAAGAATCCTACAGTAAAAATATTTGTTTAAGTTTGTTTAACCTGGAATTTACAAACTTCCTTGAAGTTCTATCATTTTGGGGTAATGTCCCATTTCTGACGAGCAAAGGCATCCTCTCTGAATTGGGGGCTTCTCAGCCTCTCTGTCATCTCTTCAAACCTCAAAGTGGACGACACTTTCTTTTAGTCTGTTGATTTCAATGTTAACATCATCTTAAAATACACAGCTCTACAAATACCATTTACCACCTAACATGATGCAACCACACGAACACATAGCATGAGCCAGAAGACCTGATCAGCTCACAATTCTGAGATTTCAATCTTGTTCAGAACACTAGTGTCAACCTGGACAGGGGGACAACCAAGACCTCAAAAAGGACGTGTCATTTAGGGTACGATAGTTTCTGTACCCCTTACTAAGCTATTATCTCTCACCTCCAAATCCACTCTTCTATAGTCTTCGTGAAGTCAAGCTTGATGTTAAGCATATTTGATTTCTCTTTAGAAAGTAAGAGCAGAAAATGTAGCTAGCTCTACTCCTGCAAGGTTTAGCCAATGAGGGTACTTGAGAGACTAACAGGCAGGTGGAGGGGGAAAGAGAGCTTGTTTATTTCTTTTTCTTTCCTAGTAGGGGCATCTCAGGAATGACACATCACTTGGCAGTAGCTAATATCTCCAGCAACAGTTGTTTCCAGTTTCATAGACTTTCCACACTGGCAGATTGGGTTTATGGCTCTTCCTTAAACATGCCAGCCCATGCCTGATAATGCCACCATTGGGACAGTTTACCCAGCACCCTCGGTTTAAAGGAGAGGTTTATTTTGGGTCTTAGTTCCAGTTCATGGTTGGCTCACTCAAAGGCAGACATGGAATAACTGGTGGGCATGACAGAGGAAACAGATCTCAAGCCATTGCAGCCAGGAAGTAGAAAGAGAAGAGAGGCATCGGGAACAAGAATGCACCCTTCCTGGTCACATGCCCATGACCAGCCCCCTCTGACAAGGCCCCACCTCCCAATAGCACATTTAGCTCTGAACTTATCCTTTGATTACTTCATGATGAGCAAAGTGCCCCCATGATCCAATCGCCTTCCAAAAGTCCCACTTCTGAACATATGAGCCTTCTGAGGGACACCCTAGGAGGGGCTTTTTGGAACTGGCTAGATCTAAAGTGTGTGATACTGGGATTAAGGGTATGTGGTACTAAATTAGCCCACTGATTAATTTAGCATTGTTCTGGGTATAGATAATGGGAAGCCTCATCCTGGGAAAGAGAAAGAGAGACTTGCTGTTACTGCTTGCTGCCTTCTGCCTGCCACACCATGAACTGTTTCTCCCCTGTGATGCCCCTCTGCCATAACCCCCACCTTGGAACCAGCCAACTATGGGCTAAAACCTCCACAAACTATGAGCTGAAATAAACCCTTCCTCCTTTAACTTTGGGTGCAGGGTATTTTGTCTCAACAGCAAGAAAAGTAACTAAGACAAATGGCATGGAAGAGAATTGTTCACTTCATGGCAGTGAGGAAGGAGAAAGCAGAGGAAGAGTCAGAGAGAGAGGAAGATGGTTGGGACAAGATATACCCTGGCAAGGAATGCTGCAGGTCCCTACTTTGTAATGTTAGTACCCGCATCACCACTCAGGCCCTCAGATCTCACCAGCTTGGTGATCTGAGCCTTCAACACAATGATGTTTGGGGGAATATTTTGGATCTGAACTGTGACAGTCCCCAAAACATATGTTCTTGAGACAATGTCACATGTTAGGAAAAAAAATTGGAATTTTTTAGACATCTTCTGATTTTTGATTATGAACAAGGTTATAGAGTTTTTCTAACTATATTGCTCTTAGAGAGGAGCATTTCATAAAGAGAGTGGGCAATGGTTTTAAGCACTGTATTAACTGTTTAGTTTTTCTAAGCCTCATTCAGCAGGAGTCCGTGTCATTTCTAACATTGTGAAAAAGTCATGTAGTGAAAAGTATCCACTGAATTCAGCAGAAAGATCATTAATGGGCATTTGAGACAAGGCCCTGTGGAGGAAGAAGGGTTGAAGTACATTGCAAAGAGCCGAGTATGACTGAAAATAAAGAGAAGACAGAAGTACAAACAAATCTCATGAATAATTACTCTAAACAGAGAGCAGAACCAATAGATACAATTCACTGTTCCAAGGAATTTCCTTCATTACTGTGAAGGAGAGATTTGAGTAATTAAATATTTAGGAAAGAGACAATGAATAGAAGTTAACAATGGGAAGGAATAATTTTTCTTTTTTCTCCTGTACATTTTTTTTACTTGTATCAGTTTATGTTTGCAATACATAATGATTATAATCACTGTAGGAAATTGGTACATGTGTGTAATACATTTCAATTATTTTATTTCCCCTTCCCTTCACCTCCTTTTATTTTTCTAGAATCAGATTCATTTATAAGACCTTATAAAGTTAATTATCATATATACAGATTGAAAACCAAACTAATAGGCCAAAGAACATAGAAAACATATAAGACAAATTTACTAAGGCAAGTTACACTTTTAGATGCATTGTCCATGTTTGGATTACAATACTTTTCTCTCTTTCTTCCCCCCACCCCATTATCTGTCTTTTATTTTACATTTCATACAAGGTGAGTTTTTCATATAAAAAAACACCATGAGCTATTTAAGCTTGTGTGTCTGGATTATTTCACTTAACATTATGGGCTCAAGGTGCACCAGTTTTCCTACAAGTGGCTCATGTTCATTCTTTTTTTTCCCCTTAGATTCTTTTATTGATACATTTTACATATACAATACATTTACAATTATCTTTGGGTACTTGTACCTTTCCATGATATACCGTGGTTCTTATTTTTTCTCCATTTCCTGTCCTCCCTTCACCTCCTCCATCCTTCTTTATTTAAAAAGACTTTGTTTTCATTTTTTACTTTTCTTGTAATTTTTCCTTTCCCTTCTTTCCTTTCCCCTACCCCTCCCACTTCCCCTACACATTTGGACCTTTTCTTTCTATTTCACATATAAGTTATCATTTTAATCATTATTTACACTTTCAGTTTCTCACACTAGAGAAACTATTCAGTATTTACACATGTGGGTCCTATATATTTCATTTAAGAATATGTCCTCAATATGCATCCATTTAGCTATAAATGTCTCTAGTTTCTCATTCTTTATGGCTGAGTATTACTCCTTTTTATTAAAAAAAAACCTCACATCTTCTTTATCCAGTTTCCATTTGATGGGCACTTGGGCTGTTTCCAAGCTTTTGCTATTACAAACTGTGCTGCTATAAACATGGGTGAGCATATATCACTGTGGTATGATTCTTTTTAATCCTTTGGGAAAGATACCCAGCAGGGGAATAGGTGGTTCAAATGGGGCCTCTAGTCCTAGTTCTTTGAGGTATCTCCATACTGATTTCCACAGTGGTTGCATTAAGTCTGCACCCCTACCAAAAATGGAGAAGGGTTCCTTTCTCCCGACAAACCTGCCAACATTTGTTATGGGTTGATTTCTTGATAGCGGCCATTCTTTCTGGGGTGAGGTGGAGTCTCAGTGTTGTTTTCATCTGCATCTCTTAATGACCAGTGATGTTGAACATTTTTTCATATATTTCTTTGCTGCTTTTACTTCTTTGTCTGAGAAATGTCTGCTCATTTCAGATGCCCATTTTTGAATTGGGTCTTTGAATTTGGGGGGTCTGATTTTTTTCAGTTCTTTATAGATTCTAGATAGTAGACCTTTGTTTGAGGTACAGCTGCTAAAAAATTTTTCCCATATTGTAGGTTGTCTCTTAGCTCTGTTGGTAGTTTCTCTTGCAGTGCAGATTTTTAATAAGATGAGATCCCAGTTGTTGATTCTTTGTGCTAGTTCCCGTGCTACTGAGGTTTTGTTCATAAAGTCTTTTCCTATGCCAATGTCTTCAAAAGTTCTACTTAACTTATCTTCCAGCAAGTTTAGTGTTTCTGTTTTAATATTTAGGTCTTTAATTCACTTTGATCTTAGTGTAGTGCATAGTGATAGATATGGGTCTAGTTTTAATCTTTGGCAGGTTGAAGTCCAGTTTTTCCAACACCATTTATTAAAGAGGCTATCTTTCCTCCAGTGAGGATGGTTGCCTCCTTTGTCAAAGATTAGGTGAGTGAGTATGTCTGGAGTTGTTTCTGCATCTTCTAATCTATTCCACTGATCCTCGGGTCTGTTTCTTTGCCAGTATCATGCTGTTTTTATCACAGTAGCTTTTAGTATAGTTTCAAGTTGGGGACTGTGATACCCACTGCCATGTCTCTGTTGCCTAGAATTTCTTTTGCTATTGTAGGTCTCTTCAGGTTCCAAATGAATTTTTGGATTGTTTTCTCTAGTTCCATAAAATATATTGTTGGAATTTCAATCAGCGTTGTATTCGATCTATAGCACTTTCAGAATTAGAGCCATTTTCACTATATTGGTTCTTCCTACCAGGAGCAAGGGATGTCTTTCTGTTTTCTTATATCCTCTTCGATTACTTTTTTCAAAGTGCTCTAGTTTTCAGTGGAGAGTTCTTTTGCTTTCTTTGTTAGGTTGATTCCTAGATATTTCATTTTTTTGGATGCTATTGTAAAAGAAATTGCTTCCCTAATTTCTCTCTTGGTGAGTCTGCTATTTGTATACAAGAAGGCTATTGATTTTTGAGTGTTGACATTGTATCCAGCTACTCTACTGAATCTGTCAATTAAGTCTAGAAGTCTTTTGGCAGAGTTTTTTGGGTTTCTATGTAGAGTATCATATCATCAGCAAATAATGGCAGTTTAACTTCTTCCTTTCCTATCCTTACTCCTTTTTATTTCTTTCTCTTTTCTAATTGTTGTGGCTAATGTTTCCAGAACTATATTGAACAGGAGTGGTGATAGTGGGCATCCTTGTCTTGTTCCTGATTTTATCATAAAGGTTTTCATTTTTTGACCATTTAGTATGATGTTGGCTGTCGGTTTTTCATATATAGCCTTAATCAGGTTGAGATAAAGACCTTCTATTCCAATTTTCTGTAGCGTTTTTATCATGAATGGGTGTTGGAGTTTGTCAAATGATTTTCCTTCATCTATTAAGATGATCATATGGTTTTCGTCCTGGGCTCTGTTAGTATAGTGTATTACATTTATTGATTTAAGAATGTTGAACCATCCTTGCCTCTCTGGGATAAATCTGACTTGGTCAGGGTGTATGATCTTCTTGATGACCCTCTGCACTCTGTTTGCCAGTATCTTGTGGAGGATTTTTGCATCTATGTTCATAAGGGAAATTGGCCTGTATTTCTCTTTTTGGTTTGGGTCTTTCCCTGATTTTGGAATCAAAGTAACACTTGCTTCCAGGAATTAATTTGGAAGTATTGCTTCCCTTTCAATTTCATTGATGAGTTTAAAGACTAATGGCAATAGTTTTTCTTTAAATGTCTTGTAGAATTCAGCAGTAAATTCATCAGGACCTGGGCTTTTCTTTGTTGGTAAATTTTTAACTACGTTTTCAATTTCACTCATTGTAATTGGGGTGTTTAGAATTTTTACATCTTCTTCATTTACCTTTGGCAATTCATATGTATCTAGTAATCTGTCCATTTCTTCTGTGTTTTCCATTTTATTAGAGTACAGGTTCTCAAGTACTGATGATCTTCTGGATTTCTGCTGGAAGTAAGTCCTGATGATCTTCTGGATTTCTGCTGGATCTGTTGTGACTTCACTTTTTTCTTCCTTAATTGCATGGATCTGAGCATTTTATTTCCTTTTTTGATAAGGTTGGCTAAGGGTTTAGTGATTTTGTTTATTCTTTCACAAAACCAACTCTTCAATTCATTGATATTTTGTATTGTTCTCCTAGTCTCCATTGCATTGATTTCTGCTCTGATCTTTATAATTTCCTCTCTTGTATGAGGTTTGGATTTGTCATACTCTTCTTTTTCTAGGAGCTTGAGGTTCAGCATTAGTTTGTTTATTTGAGCTCTGTTTTCCTAGTATGAGCATTCACTGCTATGAATTTCCCTCAGAGAATTGCTTTCATTGTGTTCCATAGATTCCTGTATGTTGTACTGGCATTATCATTTACTTGTAGAAACTGTCTAATTTCTTCTCTATGCTCTTCTGTGACCCATTGGTTGTTCAGGAGGGTGTTATTCAATTTCCATGTGTTTGTGGGGATTTTGCAACTTCTTATGCCATTGATCTCCAATTTTATTGCACTCCTGTCTGATAATATACAGGGGGTAACTTCAATTCTTTTTCATTTACTTAAACATGCCCTATGAGCTAGCATGTAGTCAATTTTGGAGAATGACCCATGTGCAGCTGAAAAGAATGCATATTCTGATTTTTGGAGGTTTAACACTTTATAGACACCTATAAAGTCCACTTGTTCAAAAGCTTGGTTCAGTTCTAGAATTTCATTGTTGATTTTTTGTCTAGATTATCAGTCTATATGTGACAGTGGGGTATTGAGGTCCCCCACTACAATTGTATTAGTGCTTATTTGGTTTTTCATGTCCATTAATATTTGTTTTGTATAATTGGGGCATTCATATTTGGTGCATATATATTTATGATTGTCATCTCTTCCTCTTGGATTGGTCCCTTCACAAGAATATAGTGACCATCTTTGTATCTCTTAACTAGTTTTGGTTTGAAATCTATTTTGTCTGCAAATAAGATTGCTACCCCTGCTCTTTTCCACGTTACTATCACATGGAGAACTGTTTTCCATCCTTTTACTTTCAGTCTATGAACGTCTTTTTGAATTAGATGTGTTTCTTGTATACAGCATATTGTTGGATGTTGCTTCTTAATCAATTCTGCCAGTCTATTCCTTTTGATTGGTGAATTGAGGCCATTAACATTGATGGCTATAATTGATAAATATTGACTCATCCTTGTCATGATGTTTTACTGTTGTTGGCTCTTTCATTTTTTATTTTTTCCCTTTTCCTTTTAGTTTCTTGCCTTGCCTAGTGGCTTCACTCTGTTGGGCCTCATGAAGTTGTGACCTTCATTGTCTTTTTCTAGGATATTGTTTAGAATTGTTTGGAGTGCTGCTTTGGTGTTCATGAAATTTCTCGGGTATTTTTTGTTGTGGAAGTATCTAATTTCCTCCTTCAATTTTGAGAGATAATTTTGCAGGATACAACAGTCCAGGGTGGAAGTTATTTTCTTTTAGGGCTTGAAATACTTCACTCCAGGCTTTCCTTGAGGGCTTGTGTTGAGAATTCTGCTGTGATTCTGATGGGATTTCCTTTGTATGTGATTTGTTTCTTTTCTCTAACTGCTTGTAGGATTTTGTTCTTCTGTTGGGTTTCTGGGATCTTGACTATTATATGTCTAGGTGTAGATTTTTTTATCATGGCTAGTTGGAGTTCTATATGCCTCACTTATCTATATGTCCAATTCTCTACTTCTGTCTGGGAAGTTTTCTACTATTACTTCTGTGAACAGTTTTTTTATGTCAATTGTACTTTCTCCTGTTTTTTTGTGTTTTTTTGTGGACTCCTATCAGTCTTATGTTATTCTTCTTTGCATCATCTAGCAGCTGCTGGATTGATTTCTCATGGTCCCTTACTATTTTGAAGAAATCTCTGTTTTCATGGTACTATTGGCAATCCTGTCTTCTACATCTGATATTCTATCTTCACATTCCCTTAATCTGTTGTGAATACTTTCAGTGGAGTTTTTAATCTCCTGGATATCTGTTTGAATCTGTTTCATAGATTCTATTTCTTTTCTATGTTGGGTGATCATGTTTTCCATTTCTTTCTTATGCTCGGTATTTGTGGCTTCCTGCATGGTTCTGAGCTCATCTATTTTTTTCTGTTTCTGTTCTAGAGCCTCTAATCATGTCTTTCACTCTGCTCATCATCTCTGTAGTTATTTGGGAAACTAATAGTTTTGAATTTTTCTAGAGCCTCATTCATTTGTTTTGTTACTTCCTGTGCTATCAGTTCAGGGTGTCCAGGTGGCTGATTATCATATTTTTCCACCTTGTTTCCCCCAGAATTTTCCTTTGGTGAGCTAGAAGTCTGTGTTTGTGTCCTGCCAAGGTGTCTTCTCATTTTTAATTCTGTTGTTGGTGCTGTTTTTTGCTTTAATTCCTGGGCTGATACTCCAATATTTCTTATTTTGAGTATCCTTATTACTGGTGTTTTGAGCCCCTATGGAGTGATTGCTTCTCAGAGATATCTTCCAGGTATAGCTAGGCTTTTTAGGGTTTGAGTCTCTAATGACTCTTAGGCAATCTCGTTTTCAGTATACCAGGGAGGACAACTGATTAGATCAATCACATCACCTTAGCTCAGTTAACACAATCAGCATCAAATACAGCTTAGAAAATGACAATTTGTGGTAACAGTTAATCTGTCACCTTTAACCTCGTGAGCTAGATCAAAACCTAGGACCAGCCCAAAATATGTTTGTAGTGAGTAAACCCTTCAATATGTCAAATTTACCCTTTGGGATAAGGATTTAGCAGGGGTTGGGGAGGGAGGGGTAGAGAGATAGAGGGAGAGGGAAAGGTTAGAGGTGAGGCTAGAGGACATGGGAAGGTCATGCAAATTGTGGGGATCTGTTGAAGACAGGAGGAGAAGACAGAATGAAAGAACAGAGACAAGCATAGAACAGACAACAATAAGGTAGCTAGAAATTGTATTCACCTTCCTATAAAAGTGACAGTCAAGAGGACAGAGAGAAAAAAATTCAGAATGGGACAGGAACAGGAACAAAGAAGGAGAGAAATATAGAAACAGTAGGGATAGAGAGAGAGGAAAAGAAATATATATATAACAAAACAAACAAAAAGAGGTCTCCCTCTCAGGATATGTCTCTGCTGTCCTGGTAGGCAATGTGGGCAGCCATGTGTGGGTCTAAGTCAAGTAGTCTAAGCAAGCCAGCTGTAGTCTACTGAGATTCAGGCTGAGTTCTGGCTGTGAGGTCCAAGTTGAGGTCCCTGACCTTCGGCAGGGTTGAACTCTGCAAGGTTCTACTGCAGGTTCCAGCTGTCCTCCCCACTATGTGAGTGCAGGTTTCTATGGGAGGTGCTGATCCCACCAACTTACCAACCACAATGGTCCACTGTGCTTTTATTGAAGAGTTTTTCTTCACTTTCCCAGTGGGCTTCAATTTTCAATGAGGAGCCTCAGAAAGGCCTTCTCTGTTGTTCACTTCTGCTCTATCTTCTGGGGCTCATAACCATGGCCTTATGTTCCCTCTGGCACCTCCACTGTGCAGATTCAGATGCCTTGAGGCATCCATGCCACACAGTCCAGCAGGGCTCTGGCTGCTGGTGTCCCCATGACCAGGGTCTCCAGAGGGGTGGGCATGTTCATTCTTCTTTATGGCAGTGAAGTACTCCATTGTGCATAAATACCACATTTTCTTTATCCATTCATCTGTTGGTGGACATACAGGCTGTGTCCAAGATTTAGTTATTATGAATTGTGCTGCTACAAACATGGGTGTGCATCTATCACAACACCATAGGAAGATACCTAGAAAGGGAATGGCTTTTTTGAGAAGATACCTGAAACTCTTTGGGGAAGATACTTGCAAGGGGGATAGCTGGGCCAAATGGAATTTCTATTTTTAGTTTTTTGAGGACTCTCCATACTGATTTCCAGAATGGTTGTATCAGTTTACAATTCCACCAACAATGTAAAAGGGTTCCTTTCTCCCTACAGCCTCAGGAAAATTTGTTACTGGTTGATTTCTTGGTGGTAGCCACTCTTTCTGGAGTGAAATGGAATCTCAATGCTGTTTTAATTTGTGTTTCTCCAGTGACCAGCAGTCTTGAGCATATTTCATGTATTTATTGGCTAACTATTTCTTCATCTGACAAGTGTCTATTCATTTCAGATGCCCAATTTTTAAGTCTGTAACTTTGGGAGATCTAATGTTTTGACTTCTTTATATAT
The DNA here is from genome assembly GCF_053883595.1 of Heterocephalus glaber. Classification (NCBI taxonomy): domain Eukaryota; kingdom Metazoa; phylum Chordata; class Mammalia; order Rodentia; family Bathyergidae; genus Heterocephalus; species Heterocephalus glaber. Next base: position 8,481,617 of record NW_028258293.1, read on the forward strand.
GCTAGATATTAGTCCTTTGTCTGAGTAGCTAGCAAAATTTTTCCCATTCTGTAGGTTGTCTGTTGGTGGTTTTCTTTGCTGTGCAGAAACTTTTATTTTGATGTGATCCTATCTGTTGATTCTTGATATTATTTCTTGTGTATTTGGGGTTTTGCTCAGTGTTTTTGCCTAAACCTATGTCTTCAAGAGTTTTACCTATTTTATCTTCCAGTAGAATTGTGTTTCTCTTCTAACTTTAGATCTTTGGTTCTTTTCAATTTTATTTTTCTGCATGGTGACAGAGGTTCAACCTCTACCATGTGGACAGCTAGTTTTTCCAGCATCATTTGTTAAAGAGTCTATCTTTTCTCCAGAAAAGAGATTTGTCCCTTTGTCACAGGTAACATAGCTGAGTTTGCCAAGAGTTGTTTATGTATCTTCTATTCTGTTCTATCAGTCCATGAGTTTGTTTTTTGGCAATACCATGTGGTTTTTACCACTGTAGCTTTGCAATATAACTTGAACTTCAGGATTGTGATGCCACCTGCCTTGCCTTTGTTGCTCATAGTTGCTTTTGCTATTCTAGTTCTCTCCTGGGAAGGAATAGTTGTTGCAGGGAGATCTATGAGGAGGCTCCTGGGAGGAAAATTACATGGCAACAGGAATGGGAGAGACTTAGTTACTGAGCCAAGAAGCACATCGGTGTTTTCCATTTCAAGGGGAGCATTGGGTACGGATAATGTGAAACAGACAAGGTTACAGGCTAATGGATGTTAAGTAGGGAACTGCAGTGGTTCTAGTTTGTTCTTCCAAAGCAGTAGGTGGCACTGCCCTGTGATTAAGAGCATTTGCCCAAGAGCCAGACCTCCTTGTTCACTTCTTGCTAACTGTATTGGGCAAGTTCCTGAGCATGGTAGTGCCCCATCCGAATGATATGCATGCCCTTACCCCCTTGGATTGTCTGAAGAACTGATGAGTTAATATACATAAATTTGTGGAACATCATTCATCACACTGAGCTTTATCTGTGTACCTCTTGTTATCAGTGTGTGAAGGGCTGTCCTAGTTCCACTATAAGTGACTGAGAAATGGAAGTTCAGGGATTTCACCAAAGGAAAGACAGTCTGAGAAGAAGACTGCATGTTGCAATAAAGAACAAGAGACACATAAAAGAAGTCATGAGCAATGTTGGGGACCCAGTTGTCATTTCTCATTTGGGAGCCCAAAACTAGGCTGTCAATGTTCATTTAATTTTACATAAACACGAAGCAAATCTGACCTGTTGCCAGATATAAAAACTGTTCTTAATGGTGCGTTTGTTTGTCTTTGAAGAGTATTGGTGTACCGGACTGATACAAAAATAATACTAAAAGCAGGGTCATCTGTGACAAACTTTGAGGATAAGGTTAGGACTGTAATTCCTGATTTACCTTGGGGTGAACTCTGCAGCCTCAGATTATGATTAACTGCTGGCATCTTCAAATTTCCACCCCCAGGCCAGGTGTGGTAGCAAACCCCTGTAATCCCAGCACTTGGGAGGCTGAGGCAAGAGGATCATCGTGAGTTCCAGGCCAGCTTGGGCTACGTAGTGAGTGCAAGGCCAGCCTGAACTACACAGGGAGGCCCTGTCCCTAAAACAAAACAAAACAAAACAAAACAAAGCAAAACAAAAACAAACAAATCACTACTTCCAACACACATCCCACCCTGGAACCCAGAACAGACAGACAGTTGGGTTGGCTCAGCTGGAGGCTGTGATGCTAGGCAGGAGGATACACAGTGTGACAGAACTGAGAACACAAGCGGACCACAGATGGGCTGAACTGGTAAAGCAGTCCCTACCTTACTGCTGCGGGTAGAACAGAGATACAGAGGACAAGGAAGAGGCCAGCGGGCGTCCTGTGGTCTTCAGAGGAGAGGAACCGGAAGCAGGCAATGCTGGCATCCTGACGCCCCCATGCCACGCTGGGACACAGGGGGCGGCGCAGCTTCCAAGCTTGGGGAGCAGGGAGAGGCGGGGCCGCGAGGGGAACAGTGAGCATTGTGACGGGGCCACAGGAGCTGGGGTCCAGGGGTCCCCCTTGCGGGCCGCGGGAGGCGCCAGGGGCGCGGGCTCTGGACACGTGAGTGCCGCGCGTCCAGGACGAGGAGCCCGCCCAGGTCTACCCCGTGAGTGTGCCAGCCCCGCTCCTGCCTGGGCTGCGGAGAGGAGTTCGGGGTCTTCGGGTTCCAGCAGTGATAAAAGGGCTGATTTAGAACCGAGAGTAAGAGGGAAGAACCTGGTCAATTCACAGCCAGGCCCCTTGGGCCTCCCACTGCAGTCAGCCCGGGTTTCCCAGGCTTTGGAGGCCGTGGGAAGCCGGGGCACCACTAAGATTAAGCACCCCCAGGAATGTGATTTTCTAAAGTACGATTTGTGAACTCACCCCCCAAGTGAATCTCAGTTCTCTTCCCGTCCCCTGTAATTTAGCTCAGAGCTGGTTCTTTTTTCTCATGACACTGTTTCCAATCTCCGACTCCAGTTTCAGCTTGGATTGTTGTTATTTTTATCCTGTGCTGTCTCTTTGCTGTGTTCACGTGTGCATTTTAATTTTGCATATTATGTAGGAAGGACCAAGACATCCACACCCTTCAGAAATCACTGCCAGACAGGTAATATTTAAATAAACTAAATTCTGTTTGTTTCGACGTTGTGCTTGTGACATTCCTTTATGTATGGTGTCACTTCGAGGTATAGCATTGTTATTAATTAGACACTTCCATGGTATCTTCTTGAAACTGAAAGCTCAACAGTTCTACTGGAATTGGTCTTAATTAGGGTAAATTAAATAGCTTATATTATCATGTTGAATATAACGTGATGCATACACAAATACAAACATGTATGTATAGCATTATAATCTGTAAAATATAGTAATACAACATGCCTCCACTCTAAGAATGAAGCCATTCCAGTATACTTGAACCTTTCTAGAGACTTCCTCTCTATTTTGCCTCTTTACATCTCTCTTAGAGGTAGCTACTCTGTTGAATTTTATTTTTATCCATCTCTTCCTTTTAAAAGATTTGTCACATGTGTACCTCTGTACCTGTAGTTTTGAGTTTTGGTTGCTTTTAAATTTATAAACTTGCAGTCATACGAAATTCAGTGTATGTTTTACTCTTTCTTCTCAACATGGTTTCCTAAAGTTAATCCATGTTCCTGAGTATACTTATACTTCCTTATTTTCGCTGCTTTTTAATATCTCATTATAGAATATATCAAAGTTCATTATCTTTTCTCTCATTCATGGGCATCAGGACAATTCCACAATTTCCTGTTGTGAACATTCTAGAAAATTTCTTTTTTCTTCACGTCAAGAGGTTCATTTGATTATTTAGGCAGGATGGAACCTAAAATATAAGGAAAGCAAATTTTTCATTGTTTTAAAAATAATGGCACCTTTTTTTTTTTTTGAACGCATGCTGCTGGCAGTGAATAAGAGTTCTGATTTTTCATATTATTATTTGTTTAGACACAAAGCCTCCCTATGTAGTGCAGGCTGGGCTTGAACTTGTAGTGATCCTCTTGCATTAGCTTAAAGGCATAAGCCACTGTATGCTCTTCCTTGTATTTTCTGTGTAATACTGTATTTTATTACCTTCAAAGCATTCTAGGTTAATTGCCTAGGTCTCCTGTTAACTTGCAGATGCCGTACAATGGAGACATAAAAACCATGCATGAAATTCAACATTTAAGAGGAAGGAGCAATATTCTTGTTTTCTTATTTCTATAAAGAAAATCTCTTTGATGATTTTAAATAATCACATTTAAAATCAAATTAACCACACATATCCATGAATTTGGATTTATAGAAATATGCATAGTGTGAAAGTGGGAATCAGCACTAAATAGTCTCCTTTGAAACCCTGCTAATGCACCAAGTTTTGATTTTTGGGGTTTTTTGTTTTGTTTTGTTTGTTTTGTTTTGTTTGAGACAGGGTCTTGCTCTGTAGTTCAGGGTGCCCTTGAACTCACTATGTAGCCCGAGCTGGCCTCGAACTTGCAGTGATCCTCCTGCCTCAGCCTCCCAAGTGCTAGGCTTCCAGGCAGTTTGGGTGAGGTTTTTTTGTTTGTTTTTTTTTAAATTTGTGCCTGACACACTCAAAGAGAAGGGATTTTTTCTTCTTCTGTCAGCTGTGCAAATCACGTGTTGATTGTGTTTATCTCATTGATACAAAATAAAAATATAATCAATGTGTTTCATGTGTATGTTATAAAGAACATGATTTTTTTTCTTTTAATTCTCACAGTCTGCAGATGAGCACATTGTTTACATGCGCAAGGTGAGGAAAGAGCAGAGGAAATTAAGTAAGCAGTTTATGAGACCGGCTCCCATCCCAGAACCTGGCCTCCTGGTAAGGGTGGAGCTGTCCCTGAAATTAGCAGGTCCCTAATGCAACTGACAGCCTCCCACTGAACATAGTAGCATTCACTCTACATTTTATTTTCCCCATTTCCCTCGAGAAAGGCGGAATTTCAGACCAGGAAGTTACCCTGAAGCTCATGTGCTCAAGTCCTCAGTACTTAAATCTCCCTTCCAGCTGTCCCCCAGAGGTCCGTGGTCTAACGTAAAAGAGCGTGATCTCTGAAACAACGTCCTGTTGGATTCCACTTGTGTTTGACATGTTCATGGCTGTCCGAGCTTATTTACATCCATCTTTTGGATTATATTATTTGGAAAGAAATTATAAAATCTCCTGGCAATTAGTTATTTAGCTTACGGTTCAACACTTGAAATACCAGAAACGATCACGATTTATTCCATTGTTGTCAAGGATTTAAAAGTTCTAACATTATGCTGTGTCCATCGCCCTTTTACAGGTGGTATTAATTTATATTTCTTATAAGGAGGTATAAATTTATGGCATTTCTACTTGAAGATCCTTCAGATAATTAAGGACAACTGTTACTTTCCTCCATTTCCTGACTTTTCTTCAAGGTAAAAATCCAGTTTACTTATCCGGTCCTCTGGGGAGCCCTGACCTAATTTAGTCTGTCTCCGAGATCATGTTTACATTTCCTATAGAGATATTCTGGCTTTCTAGAAACTGTTCCTGGTTGCAGTGTTTGTAGTCTGATTCAGAGAGAATGTTTTATATCATGTCCATATTCAGATAGGATTTATCTGCTAAAAAAGCTTACCTAAGTTTTCTAGCCTTTATTTGAATATGACTTACTTAAATTTAGAATACCATTTCTCAGAAGAAATGCAAAAGCCCCATAAATATATGAAAAAGTGTTCAACACCACTGGCCATGAGCAAAATGCAAATTAAAACAACACTGAGATTCTCTCTCACTCTAGAAAGAACAGTCATCATCAAGAAATCAAATAATAACTAATGCTGGGGAGGCTGAAAAAGGAACCCCCCTACATTGTTTGTGGGAATGTAAACTAGTATGACCATTACAGAAAACAGACTGGAGGTGCCTCAAAAAAAAAAAAAAATTCCATTCTGTCCAGTTATTCTCCTGCTAGATATTTTCATGATAGAGGAAAAGACATCCATCATATGACAGGGATACATGCATACCCATATTTATAGCAGCACAATTCCTAATGCCTAAATGTTAGAAGCACTCTAAATGTCAATCAACAGACAAATGGATATAGAAAGTGTGGTGTTTCTACACAATGGAGTACTACTCTGCTATAAATAAAAATAAACTTGTAGGAAAATGTATTTGTAGGAAATACATTTGTAGGAAAATGGATGCACCTTGAAAACATAACAAGTGAAATAAATCAGATGCACAAGCTTAAATACCATATGGATTCTCTCATGAGAAATCCAAAGTATAAATAATGTGAAAAGTAAAATAAAAGGAAACAGGGAAATAGATGTACTGCAAATGGCAAAGAGACCAAGACATGGAGGAAGAGGGGAAGGGAAAAAGAGGGCATAAAAAAGAATTAAAATGTCATGTCAGTGTTCCACCATGAAGAAGTCCACCATGAAAGTGGTTATTATGTATTGCAAACAAGTACTAATCAATAAAAAAGAATAACATTTGTAGCTACTAAAGATTGTTATATGCAATACTATTTGCATAAAAGTCTTCATCGTGAGAGATTTTTAATTTATAAAATTTATAATTTATAGTTAATTTAAATAGATAGTTAAATAGTTAAAATAGATAATTTATAGTTGTGTGAGCTTTTCCTATATACTGCATTTTAATTGAAATTCTTTTGTGTCTTTTAATTTTTTCTAGTGGCCATCTTGATAAAGCTGGTTGTTTATGCAGAAGAAACCATGTTCCAAACCAAAATACATGGATTTTTAACATCAAGTGGCATTTCATGGATTGACTTCATTGAAAAATAAAGGGAATACTCTGCCATTTCAACAAAATAAACACAGTGCATGCATTTAACTACCAACCTAAGGCTCTTAAACTTTATTAAATACATCACTATTTCTTTCTTTTCTGTGGTAAATTTGAGATTATTTTTTTCAAATATATATATATTTATATTTATTTATATTGAAAATAATATACTACTCATGTTTACATTTTTACAGTTGACTTATGTAGATATTAAGGTTTATGCTTTAGTAATAAGAAAGTAGATTTCTGTTGCATATTCATAATGACTTGTGGTTAAAAATTTTTAAATTTTTAAACAGTAGTAAGAGAGAGTTTTCATATAATTAAAGCCTCTGCTATGTGTTGACATTGAAAATAAGTAGTAGAGAATAATTTCCATGAGGGTACGTTGGATGCTCAATTACAACTTTAAATTTGTGTATAAAATAAATGTCTTTCTAAAATTCTTAATTGCATAAGTAATTTCTATGTTGCAAATGGAATAATCTTCTAAATTAAAGAACCACCAACTATGGGACGACTGCAGTGTATTTGATACCTGATTTACAGTGTCTGGTGTGCAGTGTAAAGTCAAGTTCAGGGAATTTTGCTATTTAAAATAATGAAAGTACCAAGAACACAGCCCACTGTAAATGACCAGAAGACATGACAAAATATTAAAGGTAGTGGTTTTCAGAAATTGAACAAAAATTTTTTTTTAAACCAATGGTGGTGTTTGAGACAAGAGAAATAATAAAGGTGAGGACTATGATTACCTCATTTACTGCCTGGGGGAGCTTTCTATATCACGATGCCAGGGAGATCAGAAGCAGAACATGAAGATTTTCCTGACTTGAGGATGGACTGTGGGACAGAAATAAGACTTGAGAAGGTCTCAATGAGCTGGAAGTTGTATGGAAGAATTAGAGAGAGTGGAGACTATGCAAAGACTTTGACTGATCTTCAGACTGTTTGCCTGGAGCCTGTGCTGAAGGCTAAGCTGCCTGGCACAGGGTTAAATTGACAAGGTCAAACCTGTTTGTTCCTTGGCCACTGTACAAGGCCAGGTAGTGAAGGACCAGCTAGGCTAGTTCTAATCTGAGCAGATGCCAGCATTCGCACCTAACACAGGTAGACATTTGAGTACTGGCCACACAGCATGCAGAGACCCTGTTTATCATACATGGCATTTAGTAAACTACCCTTCTCATAAATCTTTCAGACCAGCCTAAGGAAGCTCACTGACGTTGAAATAGAGGAGTCCTCCATAATCCACCAGGAGACGTTCACAAACCCTCAGTGGGCACCAGAACTACATTTAATTCTGAATACTATATAAATTATGTTTTTTATACATCTGTTTCATACGATGAAATTTAATTTATAAATTACCACCTCAAAACCATTAAAAAGGAATAAAACCTTGCTTCATGTAATAACATGGAAGAATCTCAAAAATATTAGACCATATTTAAAACTTGCACCTTGTATATTCCATGTATGGGAGAGTTGTTACAGGGTATAAAGATATTAATGGTTGCCTGGTAGAAGACTAGAATAAAAGATTGGGAATGAATCTAGGGACTTTTAGGGGTGATCTTTTGTATCCTGAAAGTGGGAGTGATACACACAGCACATACCTATTAAAACCTCATGAGTTATAGAATCATGCGGATGACATGTAAATTACACAGGTATGATATGCGTAAGAATATAAATAAAATGTTTTTTCTGTCACTTTACCTCCTACCTTTTTGTAATGTTTGAAAAGTTCCCACAAACACGAGTAACTAATAGAATGCGAGGACCCACTGAACAGAAGGCTCCCTGTGGAGAAGAGCTCCCTCCACACCTCAGTATTACCTGTGAATTCAGTAGCAATGAACCTCAGGCTTCACCTGAATCGGCATCGAAGTTTAACCAGATGCCCATATGACCCGCATGCTTATGAAAATCTGGGGAGCCCTTGATTAAATACCCCTGAAAAGAGGAATGTGTGTTGTCCCTGGAGGGATAGTTGACTCCCAGTACCAGAAAGCAGTCCACTGATAACACTAATACTAACGCTAACACTGATACTAACGCTAATACTAATGCCAACACTAACACTAACACTGATGCCAACACTAACACAGCCTCTCTGAGGACAGGTTCATCTCCGCCCTCGCCACTGATGCGTGCTGAGATCCACGGAAAAGACCAGAGGCTACTGAAGTCAGCTCGCAGGGCTTTAAGTTCTTCTAGGCCAGTCCCACCTCATCGAAGACAAGCAAACATTTCACAGCGCCGCGCTCACTCTCTGGGAGCCCCCTCCTGCACCTGCTGGGAGCAGCCGTTTCCAGCCTGAGGCCCAGCCCTGGGGAGGGGCGGGGCGGGCCAAGGCTCTGCCCAATCCGAAAGGGGTGGTGTCACAGAGGGCGGAGCCAAGCAGTAGGCGGGTGTAGCTGGGCGGAGCCATGAGGTGCAGATTGGACCTGGTCCCGGGGGGCGGAGTTGTGGCATAGGGGGTGTTGCCAGAGAGGGCGGAGCCTAAAGAGGCGAGACTGGAGGGGCGCGGCCGAAGGGGGCGGGGCGGTGTCGCCGCGAGGCGGGATCTCGGGAGAGCGGGGGCGGGGCTGCGCGGCGTCCTGAGCGCGGCGTCCCTGCGCGGCGTCGTCAGCATGGGGCTGTGCTTCCCATGCCCCACTGAGCCAGAGCCGGGGTCGCCGAGCCCGGTGAGTGGGCGGGGCCGGGCCGGGGCAGGCGGTGCTGGGTGGCGGGCGGCGGCGCTGAGGCCGCAGTCCCGGTGCCCGCCGTGAGGCGCCCGCCGGTGGGGACCCAGAAGGCCTCGCGCGCTCTCCGTGGCGGTGGTGCGCCCCTCGCCGGCCCAGGGCTTCCGGGCCCCTCTGGTCCCCGCAGCGCCCCGGGGTCGCCTCGGGCGACCCCGGGGCCGCCAGGGCACCCACCCCGCTCCCGGAGCACGAGCCCAGCCCGGCCGTCACCGCCGCTTGGTGAGCCTCCGACTTGGGTGCTGCCCCACGTGCTAACGCGAAGACGCCTTGACTTGCGGGGCGGAACAAAGGCAGTGGCGTGTTCCAAAGGTGTTCCCGAGGTCGTGTCTGTTGTTTTGTTTTGTTGGGGAATCTCACTATGATGCCCAGACCCGGGACCGAACTCCTGGGCTTCAGTGAGCCTGCTGCCTCGGCCTCCGGATTAACAGACTACAGGTGCATATAGCCGCACCCAACTCTAGTAGTCACTTCCTTGGTGGGACATTTTGGGCCAGCGCTAAATATTTTTGTAGACTGTTATATTACCTACAAAGACCGTAGGTGTGTAATTTACCCGTGAGAACGCTCGGCTTTATTTTGACACATTTATGGTAATTTTCTTTAGGAAGAGAAAAGAGCAAAGCTTGCAGAGGCTGCAGAGAGAAGACAGAAGGAGGTGAGAAGAGAAATAAAACCGTGCTGTTTAGCTAATTAAGGCTGTACTCTACTCTCCAGAACTGTCACTAGTAGTATTCTCTAGTGTACATGGTGTCTGATATCCTAAACAGTATTTAAAGATAGCCATTTTGAAAAGGATTCCCATGGTCCATCAGTTGCATTAATGTATTTTTGTCATTTAATGTTGAAAATTAGCCCAGAGGTGTTTTCCACAATTTGAGATGCTTCTGTAATAATATTCTCCCTTAAGATAAAATGCCCACATCTTGTGAAACGTGATAAATGTAAAATAAGTTTAGGGAAGATTTTTGTATGGTTGCAAAATGTCCAATGAAGAAATGACTATTTTCGTAAGGCTGCTGTGGAAATACAGTGTTACTGAAATAAGCCAACTCCCCAAACAAAAACCTAAAAGCAAAAACACCTTGTGGACACCAGATACTGACTTTTGGGGGTTTTTTTCTATAACTCTTTATCCAATTTCTTAAAGGCTGCATCTCGGGGGGTTTTAGATGTTCGCTCTGTGGAAGAAAAAAGAAAGAAAAAGGAAAAACTAGAAAAACACATTGCCACATCTGGGCCTCCACCAGCAGGTGGACTTAGAGTAAGTATTAAAATTTATTTGAGATCTAACTTAACTGGCATTTTTTGAAAGCTTACGTAGCAATTCATTCAGTGCTTTTGTCTGGAAATACCATTGTGAGAAAATTTTAAAGTAAATAATTTAGAAAATGTTTATTTACTATTCATGGGAATTATTTGCTTTCTTCCTCAAGTGAAAATAATTTTTATTTTTTCTAATATTATATTTTAATACTTCAGTACTTATTACTAATCTGTCTTGTGGTGAGGGGAGGTTTGATTTTTTGAGACAGACTCTTGCTAGGTAGGTTATTCAGGCTGTGGAGCATTCACAGCTGTCCTCTTGCCTCAGCCTCTCAAGTGCTGGGATTACAGGAGTCTACCACCATCCCTGGCATTACTAGTCTTAAATCTGCTAAAACTCAAGCAGAATATGAAAGGGTAAAGAATGTAAAAGTTCAGCTCTGTTTTGACAGACATCACTTTTAGTCTCCACTTACATATGAAGCATTACTGGATTCCTCTATAAATTGTTCCAGAGCTTAAATTTTTTCACTCCATGATTTGAGGTCTTTGATCTTCCCGTTCTTGCTCGTTGTCATAGCCATATAAATGTTAATTTGGACCACTGGGTACACAGCTGGCGAGTGCCCTGCAGTCCTCTCAGTGTGTCCAGCCCAGAACTAGATACTGGTTATATAACGGTAGACAAATGAAGCAATCCTGGCCATCTAACTGGACAGTAAAGGTTTTATTTTACATGTGATGGTGTAGGAAAATAAGGGTTCACATATTAAGACTTTGTTCTTCTTCTTTTCTTTGTTTCTCGTGGTGCTGGGGATTGAACCCAGGGCAGTGTTCGCACTAGGCAAGTATCTACCACAGAGCTATATTCTCTGCCCCATTCTTGGTCCATTTTTTAAATAAATACTTTCTAAAGGAAAGACGTTTGTGAAATGGACAGTGTCCTCAACTTCAGTCATTCTATTCAACTCATCGGTGATTTAGAAATGTTTTTGAGCTGACCTACTGTCTTTATAATTAGGGTTCGGTTTTGCTGTCACACAGCCCCACATACACATACATAGCTATGCAAATAAGTCTTTATTACAGGACTTCTTAGAGGCTTGAATATTGTGCCCTTTTTAATGTGTAAGAAGGAGATACTATCTAAAATATCCTGTTTTCAGGATTTATTATATACAATTCAGTATTTTTAAACTTTCTGTTTTCCTAAATTGTAGGCCATATAGTTTTAGGGCGTCCTGAGCAGAGTTGATTCTGGCTCGTGAATGTCACATAGAGATAAGAGTTATCTGTATTACATTACTGTTGTATGTTATTTCATCAACTTTGAGTTAATGGATGAAACTTTCAGAAAGTCATTTTTCTTCCCAGTGAACATTTAAGAATATATATGATAATTGGTTTCATTATTAAAGTATATACATAATGGGGGCCATTGTGCTTAATTTTTTAATATCTGCATAAAGGAATAATATAGATCTGGTGTAAAGTTGGGAGATGACAGGGTCCAATCTATCAGAAATATAAATTGTTGCTTTCAGTATTCTTTGGTACAGTTACATCGCATTCATATAGGGCTCTCAGAAACAAACCAGATACATAAAAAGGAAGTTATAGAACTGAAAATGATGTTTGGTTCCGCTGTTTCATAGAAGAAACAGAGGAAGTAATTCAAATTCACATATAGTTTTATAAGAAAAGGATTCTACAATCTACATAGCGTCAGTATTAAGGTATTTATTTTACCTGTTGGAAGCTAATGAATTTGACACCTGCTTTTAATTCTAAGAAAGGGGCTTTCTTAGTTAAACCTGTAGCCTGGATCCTGGAGATTAAAAAGAAAAGAGGCTTTAAGAGCTGCTAGTCCCCTCAAAGGTGCTCAACACACACAGAATCCATGTGTAAAAAGTGCCCTTCTTCTTTGTGTATTGTCTTGGAACGAGTCTCCAGCCTCCTTAGTGAGGTGGCTCGCAGAGCCGTCCAGTGTGCAGTGGCAGGGGGCTTTTCCCCAGAGGCTCACTCCGGAGCCACTGACACTGCCCACTGGGGTCCACCCCAACCTGGCTCACTGGCCTCAGGGCTGCTCCCTTCCCCTTACCAACTGCACAGCAAAGAGCCCCAGGGACAGCGCACATGACTGGAGGGGGGAGAGAATCTTCATCCTCCCTCCACCTCTTGGCCTGGGATCCCTTAGAGCTGCTGTCCACCTCCTGCCATGACATGCACGGAGTGCAGATCACATTTCTTGTTTCTGTGTTCATACCCTTCACATCGTCACCTCCCGATCTGCTCTGCCACATCCCCGCATAATTGCCATAGGAAGCGACAGCCGTGGTAACCACATCGGTGCAGAGTAGGGCCTGTGCTGGGTGTGGCAGTGCTGGAACAGCGGCCGACCTCTGCAGCAGCTCTCAACTCCTGTACACCAGTGCCAAGGGAGCTTCAGGAAGAAAACCAGGCCTCCTCAGACCAGTCAGTCTGCCAGATTGGGTTTTAGCTGTCAGGCATTTTTAACTCCCCATGGTATTTTTAATGTAAGCCCAGACTAAGAATCGCTGCACTAAAGATTTTTAACACTAGTATTAAGAGATGTGTAGAGTCCAGCGGTAACAAAAAGCAAAGCTTAAAAATCCTGAATAGTATACTCTATCTTGAAAATAGTATGTTTTGACAGTCTCCCCTTCTTATAGATTGAAAAGAGCACAGTATTCAGCCTTCTAAGAAGTCCTGTTTTAAGAACAGCAAGTTGACTTAGATTACTCCTTTACTTTTACTCAGATACAGTATAGCTGTTTTGAAAAATAGGTAACACCCAATATTTTTTTTGGTTGTACTTTGAAAGCTTTACCCAAGAGCCTGAAATATCAGCAGTCCCTTGCCAGTGGCTCTTTTGAAACCTCGGATCACAGATTGAATAGATTTGGTTAAAGAAAGTGGAATATTTTTTCAACTGGAGAAAGGAAAAGACCTTGACTCCCCATTATTTAATAAGTACTAGCGTTTCTTGGCTTCCTGGCTCGAATAACAATTCTTCCATTTCTGTTGGGTGCTTCTGTTCCCTATTATTTGTGTTCAGTAGTGTTTTCTTTCTGTCTTCCTCTGCTGATGACTGGGTAGTTGGCAGCTGGTGACTCGGGGTCACAGCACTGAAGGGCATCCTGCTTGTGTGGCCCTCTGGCCTCCCCCTCTTTCAGGGTGTCCTGCTCCCAGCACACAAGTGATTGTTGCTGAGGAAGCTGGGAGTGGGAAGGGGATCTGTCCAAGGCCACACGGAGAGCTGCCTGCAGCCCCCCCGATGTGCCCCAATGTTGTCTCCTCACGGCCTCAGACTGCACCACACTGTCTCATTTCATTATTAGCTGGTGTTCACAAAAAAGAACATTTGTGTTTCTGGATCCCATTTTATTCTTTTTATATTCTTGTATACCTTAAATAAAATTACTTTTCTCTCTCTTACTTTGATCTTTTCTAGTGGACAGTTTCATAAAGCATAACATGAATGGATGAGCCTACTGCCAGTTTTGTCCAGCATCTGCAGTCAAATGGACTTCCTCCGTTTAATGTCTTCTCCTTGAGAATATAGAATCAACTTTTGATAGTGCCCTTAATTGTAGTGCTACGTCTGTATTGAACATATTGGGAAAAAATTCGCTTTGCAGACTTAGAAAATGGCCAGACCATTCATTGAATTCTTATGTTCCTGCGCTTAATTTTCTGCAGGAAGTAAGTGATTTGCCATTTTTTCATAGTTAAAATATGTATCTAAATAGCATACACAGATGGCACTTAAAGACCCAGCATACATTTCTAATACTAAACTTGCAATTATGTTTCCCTCCTTTAAAATATCTTCGCTATTTATAGTTTTGCTGCGTAGCCTTGTGTTTGGCTTTTTTTCACTATGTATGAAGACTTTTGCTCACACTTAAAGACTTAGTGCCTTGAAACCGATCATCAGGGAAAATCGTGAAAATTCATTGAAGGGCTTACCTGAAGGAATACTAAATTTTTATAACTAAGTAATGGATATTTGTAAGCAAATACTGAATTTCCCCTAATTTATTGTCCATTTTTATACCTTATAAAATTAACATGTATTACAATATAATAAAAGTTTTCTTTGCTGAATTTATGTATTAGTGGATACCGTCAGAGGGCACTGATGTGCTACTGTATGGTAACAGATTTGGTTCTGTAAAGGTCTATGTAATAAGTTAAACGAAGACTCTTAGTGGGTTATAGTGAGTGGTAGTATATTTGTCCAAATTTCATAAGGATTTTTCTTTTTATTAAAGAATAGTTGTAAGATTTGTACAGACATGAAATTACCAAGGCAAGTACGAATGTAAGAAAGAGAAATATGTAGGTACTGTATTTTGAAACATAAAAATATTAGAAAGTAATTCTATAGGATGTGTAGACTTTTTAGATTTTTCTCACTAGGAACATGCATTTCACATAACATTTATGCTTTTGATTTTTCCTTGTAATATATAATATGTTAAAATAGAAGCACTGCTATTAACTGTCAGAGATGCTTCCTCTTTGAACGACAAGACCACATACCTGAGCCCTGAGTTAAAATTGTAGATACTAGATGCCAATAGGAACTGTAAATTAAAAAGACTAGCTCACATAATTTACTAAGGAAACTGAGCCACTGTTCTCTCTCGACCCTCCCACAAAGATTGTGTTATATTGCAATGTATTACACATGTTTAAAGAGTTTGAACTATAATATAGGTCTTTTGAGTCCTTGTGTAAAAATTACTTTTTCTACTATGATAGGAAATACTCAATGAATATCTAAGCAAAATGTAGTTAAAGTCAATTTTCTTCATTCTTTAGAGGATTAGTGATACTTTTCCTAAAGGATTGTGAAATCATTGAACTGCACTTTAGAAATAAAATTTTTGACTTTATTAAGGTGATTAAATTTCTAACACAAGAAGAAACAAGTATAATTAATAGCTGTATGGACACAACCAGATCTTACCATCCTTGAACTGTGCCCTCTTGTGTTACTATAGCAAGAATGATTTTCTCTTCACTACATCCTTTAAAAAATGAAAGCATGGATTGTATAAGCAGGTTTATTTCCAGGGATAGTATCTTCTTTCTGACCACAGTTTATATCCCAGTAACTTATGTTGAACCATGAATGATTGGCATGGATATTGCTTTCTGGGGAAAGTGGGCGACAGTGCACCTGCCAATCATGGCTGCTTCTGGGGGTCTGATCTGCTTTTTCCCAAACCACACGTGCAGCCACTCATTGGTGACACTCAAGCCTCAGCAGCATTGTTAGGAAGGGGAAGGGAAAAGAGGAAACTGGATGCCTTGTAAGAAAGTGGTACATGATCTATGAAATGCATGTACGTCTGGATATTTGCCTCATGAAGTTATGGATTGCTATGAAAACCTTCAGTGAGAGTGAATTTCCTGAAATTAACACTTTAAGTAAGAGAAGACCATCATGTGTAATTCCTCACCCAACACCTCCGTCCGGATTACTAAAACACCAGACACAGTAAGATGTGTATGCTAACTATGTTAAGATATAAATGCTTAAATCACAGCTTGATTCTAATCTTTAGACTATTACTATGGCTGATAATAAAAAGCTATTACACAGCTTCTCTGTGACACATTGCATGTTTTTAAAAATATGTCATTCTTTTGTTTGATAAGTTGTATTCAGGATGTAATTTAATATATTTCCCACATACGGTTTTGTTATAAATTCTTTATTGTCTTTTGGGGACATAATTATATGTTTTCCTTTATAAAATTCTTTTACCTGTCTCTGTTTAACAAAGTTTCATCTTTACTACATCTTAAATAATTAGAACTAGGGTTGATAGTTAACACTTTCATCTTTTGGGGATTAAGAACAACAACAGAGATAATGCCTATTTGCTGTGTTCGTAGTCTCAAGTTATAGGTTTGCTTATACTGTAAAGAAGTGATGATACCAATCCCTTGACTTTTTAAAAGAGAAATAAAAGAATAATAAAGGCTCTGTATATCATCCTTAATACCCTAAGAGTATTGCCATAAACTTTGAATTTCCCTTTTGTCCAAAAGTTTGACTTGTTAATTTTCACTGATAATCATGCTGTGCCCTTAGAAGATAAAAATGTATCTTGTCAGTTTTGAATACTAATTTCTGTATAGGTAAGTCAACAAGAGGTAAGCAGGTGTGCTTGCCAATCTATGTTGAAATTCAGAATACATTTCTTTAACATTTCTAGGCAAGCATCTCAAGTTCTTTGAATATTGTCCATGCTCTAAACTGATTCAAACACGATAAGGCCCTTTTTTTTGAATTTTGTAAAAAGCCACGGACAGAGGACATTTGTGTGTATAGCAGGTTTTAAAGAAGTTTTGTTTTGATACAGAAGTTCATGTCCAACAAGTCAAAACAGCTTAAATTCCCCAGGCAAATATTATCTGAAAATATGACTACTCTGGGTTAAGGTCTGAATGTGCGTAAATTCTTTGACCTGGATGTAGTACTTTTGTTATATCCTGAACTACATGGCTATTTTTGTACCACCATATTTAGGTTATGCTCAGTTTTGACTTAAAGTCCTGTAGCTATAACTGTGTTAAGGGAAGAAAGAATGTTAGAATTGTCTTTTCACTGACAATATCCATTACCTTATGAAGTGGGTATTGCACCTTGGATAACTTTTGTTACAAAAGTACTCTTTCCTTTGAATATGTAGATGGTCTGAGGTTTCTACACTCTACATCTACTTTTTAAATTTTTTTTCGCTATTACAAAACAATCTCTAAGCAAGACAGCTAAGAGTTCCTCCAAATAAAATCTCAACAGTCCAAAGTGAGTAGCTCCCAGAGTTCTAAAGTGAAGCCACTGCTTCGGGGTCTATGATCCGAACACCCTTGCCACTTGTCCTGTATGGGCTGCCTGGGATTTTGCCCATCCACTCCAGGAGCAGCTAAGTGACTGACAGCAGTGGACCACTCAGTAACCTCAGGGCAAGTGTGCTCTGCCCACTGCTGATAGCATCTGACTGTGGTTTCCTCATTGTTTATTTGCTTGGACTTGAGTTTTCAGTTGCTTCTTTTTTGCTGTTCTCAGCTAGGTTTCTGGACTGAGATTTTTTTAATCCTTTATTCATTTGCATATAACCCCTCTGCATCATCCTTTCATGGGTCTTATATTTATTTACCTGAGAGCAAGGTAAGACGAGCCTACTTGGTGCTTGGCCTGTCTTCACGAGTCAACAAGAGCCATCTACATTTTTTCATTTTCTTCTGAACATTGTCTTATTTTTCCACACCCTTTTCAATGATCCCTTAGCAGCCAGACCCCAGTGTCCATTGTGACCAAGTTCTTAGCAGTACTTACACGAAACACTGATATAGAAGTAAAGAGCAAAATACACATAACAGGGAATAGGGAGATAGACCTTTTCCAAAAGGAAAGAAGACCAAAAGACAGAGGAGAGAGGAAGGAGCTGAAAAATATAATTTAAGATGTGTTATGTACATGTACTAACTCCCCACAAGGAATGTAATCATTAGGTACTACAAGTGTACTAAAAAATTGAAATAGGAAAAAGACCATCTTAGAAATGATGCAGGCCTAATCCTCTTCACCCCCCAAATACATTCATGCCTTATTGCTAGAAACCTATGCTATGTTATTTTACAAAACAGAGGTGATTTTGTAAATGTGATCAAGTTAACCTTAAAGGGGATTATTCAGGTGAGCTTAATCTACAAAAACAAATAGATCTTTAGAAGTTGAAGACTTTTCTGACCTATGGTGGAAGATATGTGAAGAAAGATATCCAGAGAGATGCTGTATTGCTGGTGTTGAACACAGAAAGGAGGCGGTGGCAAGAGATCCAGTCACATCTGGATGGGAGAGAAGACATGGAAATGGGCTCTTCAGTGTTCAGAAAAACGGTTCAGTAAAGAGATCAATATTGTTTTTGATGAGCTACACTTGTTTTTGAACTAAATGAACCTTCAATATTAAAAACGAGTATGCTTATGGGAAAAATTTAACCACATGAGAAAGTTTGGATGAGAAAACTCAATGACGATATAGAAAAGTTAGTGTTAATATTAGTGTGATAATGATTAACTCAGCGTCATATTTAAAAAGATAGGATTAATGACTGGGTCGAGATGATTTTATCTTCCACAAAACCTTTAGCTTTTCTTCTCTTTTTTTCTTTATGTTGCATTGACGTTCGTTTTCAAGAATGATTACCACCCCTTCCAGTGCCACCAAATTATACCATGCTGTTATTTCAATTTCTTCCAATGAAAAAGTTGTACTACTAAAGTGGTCACATGACAGATTCCTCTTCCCTGAGCTTTTGGAAGGAGAAAGTAATTTTTTTTCTTTTTTCAGAAATGAAAAAATCAGCTAACTACCTGTATTTCTGATACTTACGATATGATACCTGTATGTATTTATGATATTCAGAGAAGCACTTACGGTATACTACCCATGATAAAATCTAAACCCTCTGCTAAGAATATACACCACACTCACTTCCACAATATGAAGAGATTCTAAGTAGCATAATTTAGCTTTCCTTATAATTCTCAGGGAAATTAGCTATTTGAAGACTATTTCAGGTTGAAGAATTGGTATAGAGACAGATAACATTTTTAACATTTATCTTTTTAATTCTTGCATCAGCGAGGACAATATTTTGCTGTTTGTCTTGTCCTAGGTATACAAGATATACACAAGCCTGTAACATCATTAGCTACAGTGAATTTACTAGACAGCATAGCAAAGTAGGATTAACTAAAGATATATTTTAATAAGAAAAATGCTTTATAATGATAAGGAGTCGACAATTTGTACAATTCACTTATCAAAATATAAATGTGTATCAGCCCATGTGTGTGGATTACACTAAGTCATTCTAAACACAGCCATGTGCTTAGGAATGTGTGAAATTCATCAGCTATTCTCTAAGGGGTATACCAAAAACTTCCAAAAGTACCTCAGATATTTGGTCAGAGATAAGAGAGAAACTTTAAGGCAATCTTCCAAATGAATGTAAACTTTTCTGAAGCGGCCTTTCCAGGAAAGTATTATTGTGATTAATAGTCTGCACTTACTGATAGTGCTGTTGGATAATTTTAGTAGCACATTATCAAAGTAATCATCATTTTGTAAGAAATAGCTTAAAACTCCTGCAATTATAAAAATGGCTGGGGTGCTTTCGCTCATAGACATACAGCAGGCCCTTTCTGTTGACTTTTCCACAAATCCTAAGTGTTTTCTCCTAGTAACCATTTTGTCTTTAGCATCTACAGCTAGAGTTGTCCTCCTAATACTGTTTGTGTCCTAAATACTATGCTCACATATTGAGAAATAATTTGCCTACGATTTAACTAATTTAAATCTGAGTTGCGAATTTAATAATGTCGTTTCCTACAGAGAAGCATTAAAAATAAATAGTGCTACTGTATTTCAGTATGATGACATTTTTCTGTCACACCTTTTTCCAAAGTGGATTTCAGAGCATGTGAACTAAACTGACTACACTGGAGATGTGGATATAGCCCCTTATCAGAGTCCCCTTGAGGTGACTAATTAATTTCATTTAATCTCCTTCTTAGCCTTATAATTGGCAGAGACCACCAAGTAATTATCTGGATTCATGTCCTTAAGAGTTGGAGATTTGCTTTGGATGGGGGATGTTTTGCCATCCACACGGGAGATCTGCAGCATTCGGCAGGGGTCATGTTTCAACAAATACCCAGCAAAAGTTTCCCATCCTCCTCCCACACGCACCATGACATGTTTGTTGTGCAGCATCTGAAATGAAAGAAGAGGAAAAGTGTTACGTTCTGAGAATCCTTACAGTACTTGGAACCAACCCCTAGTTCTAGTGAAATTAGTGCTGTTCGTCTCAAATCTCTAGCCCCACTGTTTTCCTATGTGGTATTTGGAGATGTTTAGCGTGTAGTTTATGAGAAAAGCCTTTTTATCTCCATGCAAGTGCATGTCAGGTAAACCTCCCCAGAGTCCACCTTTGCCTCTGGGGCCCAGCAGGTCTTTCTCATTGTGTGATTCAGTGGGTTTGGAGGCTTCTCTCTGACATTTCCATTAAAGCTCTCATCACTGCCTCCGGTTCCTGCCTGTTTCCTCAAATTAGTGCTTCATTCTTCCCACCAGGTTATTTCCTTCTCCACCAGGACTTAGAAGACCATGAGGACTATAATGTTAACAGTCATGCCAATATGTGATGCAACAGAATTGAAAATGCACTCAAGGAAACTGCAATCTTCCCCAGGCTTTATCTGTGCCATTCAGGGCAAGGTGCTTTTGGATAGCTAAACATTTATGTTTTCCTTTAGTGTTATGCCTCCTAATTGCTTTAGAATACATTTAAAACAAAACAAACGAAAAAAGAAAACAACTTACCTTTAGACCCAGGAGCCCAAAGCTGTAGATTTAAAGAGTGAGCAATACATGGTTCTTTTTCTCCCACCCACACTTGTATGGATGGGTAGTGGTCATGTAATCTTGGGAGGGAAGGAATTTCGAGTGGGACCTAGGGAAGCATTTCACTGTAGATACTGGAAAATCCCATTGGATTTCTCTCACTCTTTGTCAACCTGGCCTCTGGACTTTGTTGACTCCCATCCAGGGGGTGGTGGCTTGGACTCGTACTACCTTCATTTAACCTTTGAGAATCTGAAGAAACATAGTGACCTTCTTTTTCTGTGCCTATAGCCACAAAATCTTGCATATGTGTTTCTTGTTTTCACAGAATTTAATAAGTGTATTTACAGAATCAAAATAAAAGCTCTGACTCGTGGTTGACATGAGGCAGTTTTTTAAATAAAAAATATTATGTAAACTGTTAAAATATGAACAACAGTGACTGGAACTATTTGACTCAGCAAGAATTAAGCATAACTCTACTGGTTATTCTTAGATTTTTTTTTAAAGAATTTTAGCATAGAAGGAAGCTTAGGAAATACCTTTCAGCTAGAATTCTTTATTTTCGCGTTAGGAGTTGCCCACTGAATAAAATCTCAAAAAGCACAACTGAAATATAAAGCACAGTGGCAGAGTTGGGATTTTGCTTGCAACTCTGTGGGCTCTCCTGGTCTAGCCAGAAGTGCCAAATTCTTCTACAGATGAAGACACTGAGGAGCAGATGTTCAACATGATTTGAGTAGGACTCAGATTTCCTGACTCCAATGTAATGCTTGCCTCATGACAGTTCCTACTAAATCAGTAAAATCCATTAAAGTTATTATAATTTGTTCAATGTATCCTCATATTCAGGAGTACATCCCTGTACTGCAAACATTAGGACTCGGAGAAAAACGACAAAGGCAAGTGGCATATGACCCTTTGCCCACCCTGGACCGGAGGTGGCCTTGCTCCTCACTGAACTTCTTCAAACTCCCACCCCTGCTAACTGTACTTATGTGTTGATTCCGAACATCCTCAGCAGATATAATGGGTTGTGGACAAGCTATTGCAACCAGAAAGAACCACCAGTAAGAGCAGGTTTTAAAGGATTAACTCGGGATGACAGTAACAGAAACAGAAATATCTTTGAACCTGGAATATACTGATCATTTAGCTACACAATCTGTTTGCAGATTTTTTTAATTATTTATTTTGGTACTGTAGATTGTACCTATGGCCTTTGTACTGAGCTATATCTTCAGACGTCTTTATTTTTTATCTTAATTTTTTAATCTTTTTCTTTGAGTCAGGGTCTCACTGTGTAGTTCAGGCTGGTATTGAACTCACTATGTAGGCTAGGCTGCCTCACACTCATGGCCATCCTCCTGACCCAGCCTCCTGAATGCTGGGATCACAGGCATGCGCCACCACACCAGGCTTATTTGCAGATTTTTTTCAATGAGTCTGCTGAACTCCGTTAAGTGGATTCAACATGAAATGGAGTCGTAGTGAATGTGAGTAACACAGGAGTTGCATTTTTCCCATCTTCCTAGGGAAGATATGGACTTTAATCCAATATTTTCCAAACTCTCAATAGCTGATCAGCAGAAAATACCTTTATATCTAAGTTCATTTTTCTACATTGCTAAGTGGAGGCTAATGGACATCATTTTATTCTTGTGAGTAGCTTCAGTCTTCTGAAGTATGGTTTCAGCTTATGAAAGCTGAAGCTTTCATAAGCTTTAGTGAGAAGAGCAGCGAAGGAGGCATATGCATCTCCCCAATCTCTAAGAGCTCTGTTGATGGAATGATTGCTCATGATCGTGGGTAGGGGTGGACAGGGAATGTGTTGGCTTGTCGTTTTCTCCTTTCGAAATCTGAAATGTGGCTTTCCTGTAATTATTTCATTCTTTGTTTCTTGGTTGCATTCTGTAGGCAGTCACTGCAGAGTTGTTTTTCTGCAAAGGCGTATGCTGAACATCTTCCCACTCAAGCTTTTCACGGAAGCAACGCACAGGCAATATAATCACCATACAATTAGGAGAGATTTTTTTCCCCCTTTAGAAAGAGATACAACTTCCTGTAAAACATTTTCATCTGGCCTACTTGAGACACTGCTTCACTGGAGACGTTAAGATTGGGGCCTTGCTAATATAACATTGCTTTCTTCTGAAAGGAGGTTGCTTTCTTCTGAAGGATCCTATGATGTCTCAGGCTTAAAAGTGTGCTTTATTTTTCCAGTTTTCCAAAGGTACTTTTAAGCCCTTTTCCTGATCTTTCTTCTGGATCCACACACAGTTCTGAAATGTGGGTCCTTATAAATTTTTCAGAACTGTGAAATGCTTCTCTGGTGCACTGGAGCCAGCCTTCTGCTCTTTTCCTTTGCTGATCCTAAGCTACGTTACAAACAAAAATACATACATAAATGCATTAACACCTGTCACTAAGCCCTTTCTTGATATAGTCTTTACCAAGGTCCTAATCACCTATAATCCATGTATACATATATTTATGAACAATACTTAAAATAGATCTGCTACATCTTCAAGAACAAATACTGATTCCATATTGAAGAGGCGTAATTACAAAACCTATTACCTTTCTTCATGCCTCAGTCTGGTTATCTTTGAGAGTGGAGAGGGGCTTAGGCTGGTATTATTAGGCAACAGGTCCCAGCATGGGATCAAGATATTAAGGTCATAGAGATTGGTGACCCTAATTATAGATTTAATTCCATAATCTTTTTTTTTTTTTTCACTTTGGGCTCAGTCTCAAAAAAAGTTTAACACCAACTCCATCTCCAGGAGCAAAACTTCTACTGTTTAACCTAAAAGCGAATTAACTTCCTACAAAACAAATAAATCCCTCCTAACTCACTCACCCTCCCTTCCTGTGCTTGCAGAAGGGCTCAGCTGATTTAGAAGGTCTATTTTTTTATGCTTCCTCTAAGAACTCAATCCATTTTAGGGACTTAGAGATTTGTGATCTTAGACCCATTGCCATTACTTAATTCCTGTATTTTATTTTTATTTTGGTCGGTTCTGTGCAGTCTGGTGCTCTATCATTCTCAAACACACTGCCTATCTCCTCTCTATTGGGTCTGCTGCTCACTTCATCTTCATCAAGCTTGCTTTCTCTCTCTTGAGACCTCTACCAGGTAATTTACCCAAATCTACATTTCCCCTTTCTTCACCTTTCTCTTCTCCAAAAGAAGTCCAAGTTCAGTTCCTCCCAGAACATCTTAACCCCCTTTCTATATCCTTCTAGCTATTGTACTTTCGTCTTACATCTGAACTTCTTCAGAGTTAAGTTGATACTCGGTGTTTGTCCTCCTATCTTAATTACTGTGCAACCCACAATGCACATGGCTTCTGTGCTCTTGCTCTTTTCTGGCCCACTGAGAAAAGGAAACTCATGGGTAATTTTAGATGCACCAAATCCAATAGATGCCGCTACTCCTTCTCTGTCTTGATTAATCTGTCAAGCAAGATTTCTGATCATCTTTGACTGTTCCTTCCTTGAAGTCCTCTATCCCTTGACTATCTATGACCAGACTCTTTTTTCTGGATTGTATGCTGCCTAATTCATTGTTCTTCCTCTCCCTTTTTCATAGGTTCCATTTATTCTACCTTTCCAAGTTTTGCTGTTTCAAAGGATTCGGAATGATTCTGAGATTTCTCTATTGCTTTTCTCATTCTAACCTGTCTCTATTTGTGATCCTGTGGTTTTCACTACCATTTATTTTTATCTCTCAACTTACAAGGTTACCCCTTGCCTCTTCCCCAAGCTTCAGAATGCAAAGTCCCCCCTGGGCCACTATCTTCCTAGCAGGGATGGTGGTGCAGGCTCTCTCTCTAACTAGATACCAAGAACATTCATTTACTCCTAAAGGTTTTTCAGGGACTTTGATACCCTTGCTACTATTTAACTCAGCACCTTGTCTTTTCCCCAAGCTCCTGTAAGGGTGTTGCTGCCTCTAGCACTGCCCCCTCTGATTCACTTAGTGAACTGTCTCCAAAAGGATTTCCTAAAATGCAAACTTGACTCCATGTCTTCTGTCTAAATACCTTCATTAGTTATGCCTCTCCTGTAGGCTGAGATTCAAGTTTCTTTCTTTCTTTTTCTTTTTCCTTTCTCTCTCTCTCTCTCTCTCTCTCTCTCTCTCTCTCTCTCTCTCTCTCTCTCTCTCTAGCAGGGATCAAACTTGGGTCCTTGCACTTGCGCAGCGGACAGCGAAACCACTGAGCTAAATCCCCCACCCTCAAGTTTCTTTATTTTATTTTCATATATTATTCGCCAAGCCTGCCAGCCTTGGAAGCCTTACCCTCCGCTCAGGGTCCCAGGAATTTTTTTAGTTCTGTTCTCCCAGGTAGCATATATCTCCTTCCATATTTTTGCATACTAGCTCCTAAATGTGGAATATCATTTCTGCTGTGCTCTCCAGACTTAGCAGGCCACCAACCTTCCCCTAGTCCAAATATCACCTCCACCTAAAATATCTGTCCAGAACCTGTCCTTCACGGATACAGTGTGCTGGGTAGTTCACATTTAAATTCACTGTTCCACGCATCCCACAGCTTTGGAACTGCTGGCTTACCTCTATGTTCCTTTCCATAATCATGTATGAGATCTCTGAGGAGAAGGATAAGGTATTTCTCATCTGGGAAACTCATATGCATAAACTCAGAGTGACGTCAATAATGGAATCATATGTACTCCCTTTCATTTACACTTTCCCAGGCTGTACATACTTTGCCTCACCCATATTATTATCAGTACCACACCCATTTCATAGATAGGAAAACTGATGCCTTTAGAAGTTAAACAACTTGCTCAAGACTATGCAAGAAAAAGTGAGCAGAACTGGGCTGTGAATCCTTTCTTAACAATTCCCACTTATTCTGCAAAGTGCTTAGATTTGAATTTTCATATAGGCTTAGTTACTTACCAGTGCACAGATAAACCATCATTAGTACAGAAAAAGAAGTAGTTTAAGCAGATTACCTGTGCTCATTTAAAATGATTTGTACAGGGGCCGGGGATTTAGCTCAGTGGTTTTGCTGCCTGCTTCGTAAGTGCAAGGGCCAGAGTTCGATCCCCAGTACAAAAAAAAAAAAAATTAAAATAAATGATTTGTAGAGTCATAGCCTAATAAATTCTGAATAAAGTTGAATACCATTTCCAAAAATGATCCTATAGAGGCCCTCATTATTTCATGTGTGGGTGGTAGGTGACAGGATGGTACTTATGCATAGCTTGTATCTGTTGCCGTACACGGGAGCTGGCTTTGACGCTGGTTCTGTGTACTTCTTATTGCTCCTTTACTTTGACCCTGCACAATGTTGAACAATGTCGGATTCTTTTATTACAAAAGGTAGCTTCTCTTTACAACAAGGTCAATGGAGTATTCATTAGTGAGGATTTACGTTGTTTATCACATTTATTCTTAAGTAAAGACTTAAAGTAAGACTTAAACTTACTTAAAGTAAGTTCAGAGTTGCTACAAATGTCCTCCAGCAGTGTGTGCTACCAGGTAGGTTAGGCCTGTTCTACCCTTTACCATTTCCTGCGGTCTGACTCAAGGCTCACAGTGCTTCTGACCACTGCAAAGGGGAGGAGATCCATCACTAACTTAGGCAACTTTCTCAATGGTGAAGGGAACAAAGGAGGAAAAACTAAGATCCAACCTCACCCTCCTTCCCAAAGGCCTTAATGAAATTCTCTAAGCCCACGCCTGAGCTGGGCCAACATTGCAAACGCAGCCCCTTTGGAAGCCTATGATTGACACAGTCTTCACCCAGCCAAGCATCAACATGCCTCAGCTCTGTGTCATTTAAAAAATAATTTCTCTCAGCAATGAGCGAAATATTTTCATTCTTATCAAGGGCATTTTGTGTTATGATTTTGTCCTGTTGCAATACTTAATATTACGTTATCTTAGGAGGCCTCTCCATATGTAACAGTGCAAGTCCTCCCTAGGTCCCACATGCAGTGATATACGAAGGGAACCTACTGTGCGCCACAAATACAATGATAAAAAGAGACAGTTTTGTGGAAATAAAGGAGAAGAAACAATGAGGTGCTTAGCAGTTCTCTCCCTTTCTAAATGCTCAAAAAGACAGGAGGAGATGGCAAAAGGGGCTTGTGGAACCCAGGTTGGAAATCTCATGTCCTCTTATCTCAACCTAGCACACAGCTTTGCAATCAAAGATCGTGTTATTTCCAAAAGCATTGCCGTGAAAATGAACCCAATATTTAATAGTGGGTGAATCACCTACTACATTGATCCTGTGCTTGTTTATAACAGGTCGGAAAAGGGGCCATCTTTGTTTAACTGAGCAGACTATTGTCTGTCGACCTAATTCTTGCTTTCTAGCACCACATTTTTCTCTTATTTTCCTAACCCTCAAATGTAACAGTCTCATCACTAAACAAGTTCTGTAGCCCATTCTAGTATATTTACTCCAAAGGAAAAAATAAGTTGAAAGTAATTAAATTAATTCTTCTATGTACATTCAGAATATAATGGACATTATTTTAGCTTCTATCTTTTTTAAAACTTTTATTCTTTATTAGGACGTGTTTGCAGTACACAATCATTACATTGCTCTTGGAAGTTGGTACATGTGCATGACAGATCTTAATTCCTTTTTCATCTCCTTCCTCTTCCCTCTATCCCCTCTCTTTCTCTCCAACCCCAAATACAAATAAACAGCAAAATAAAAGAAAGATAGGAAGCCATGGGGAGATGGAGCTTTTGTACATGAGAAGGGGACCGAGACACGGAAATTTCTTAAGCTGCAAAGATGATCAATCTACAGCTTCCCATAAATCTTAGGGAGGTCACAGCTGTATCAAGGGATCCAAGGCTGTTAGGATAACAGGATTTCAGAAAGAAGATTTTTTATTCTCTAATCACAGAGCTTGGAAAGGCAGACTGGAATCACCTTCTGTGTAGGTATAAGGAGCCTCAGTAAGAAAAAGAATGTCTTTTTCTCCGTGGGAATACTAATAAGTGTTTAGAAATGGAAACACATCAACTCACTTTTCAGACTCTAATCTTGTGTGAGTGGCTCTGAAAGTCAAGGGCAGCGGCCCGCAGGTCGAGTGCTTGGACCCGGTGTCATTAGACCGGAGGCTGCGGAAACCCTTCAGGGGGTACCTCATCATCTCTCACCCTGCACTAATCCTCCAAGGCTTCCGAAAAGGAAAACCCAATCCTGCTGCTGCCTTCGTTACAGACCTGTGAGTGGTCCCCCGTTGTCTGCAGTTCCTCAGCCATTCGTACCCCAAGCCCACCCGTGGCCCACTACTCATTCTCATCAGCACAGCACATTCCAGTGTGGAGGAGACAGGGTGGGGGGCAGAATCAGCACCCCAGGGTAGGAAGAAGCGAGTATCCTCTGGGAAGTTTTCTAGAAAGCTTGATATCTCCTCTCTTATCCCTGTCCGCCACCCACTGCCCCCAGTTAGTTATAAAAATAACTAATTTAGCAGACAGCACTTTCTGGTCCAGTTACTACTGTCCTGTCCCACATCCTTCTCACTGCATCAGGGTTGCCAGGTGTCACTGTGCAGGCTTCAGTACACTGAGCAGGGCACAGCTCTACTGGGGTCCTCCCTGTCTTTGCCCAGGAGCACTCTCCATGTAATGTTCACAACAGGTATTATGAATGCCTTACATCTCCGGAAAGCTTCACACCTTCCTACACACAAGTAATTGCTCCACAGTTTCCAAATGAATTAAAGTGAATCCTTTTCTTTGAACATTCAACAAATAGTTGAGTGCCAGGTGAAGTTATTCTTCACCCAATTTCATACTCTGGGTCTTACACAGTGCCAGGCACAAAATGCTTATTAAATGCTTTACACATGAATGTTAAGTGAACAGATGCTTATTAAATGAACAACGAAATTACTGCTAACGCCCCATCCCAGTTTAAGTGCCTATTTGAAATCTACCTTCGTCACTCATGGAAAGATAGAAGAAAGGGAAAGGAAAATAATTTGTCATTATTTAGAAACAATTGTGCCCTGAAAAATCAGGTGTGAAAGACAATTCACATTAATCTCTGCTTGAAGAATTTCTGTGAGAGAAAAATCCACTTGGGACCAAAAATGAAGGTCTGACAGAAATCACACAGGTAAGAGGGAAATTGAATGGGATACCAAGAGAGAAATGGACAGAAGGAAAGAGGAAGCGGAAAAGGGGAGAGAAAGGAAAATATAAGGAAATTCAGACTTGTTTTTCATGATCTCCCTTCACAAACCCTCTTTTCAATATAAGTTTTTCAAGACTCACAGTAGTAAAAATTGCTTCATAAAATATTTGCCTTCTTCATGCTTGGGCCGTGCAGGTCCCTCAGTACAACTGTGTCTGCCAGGGAGCCCCACTCCACTGAGCGGACCACAGAGGCTCACATTTCTCCCAGTCTCTTAAGTGCTCTACACTGGAACCTTTCTTTCAAGCGTCAGCTGTGTGTATCCGGACTGCAGGGAGGAGACACCCCACCTAAACTGAGCTCAGCTCAGTCTCCTGGGACTTCATAAGCTTCCTGGCCCCCCTTGCTGCCCAGCTCCCTGAATGTTTTTACAGCCACCGTAACTTGAACAAAAACATTGTTTTTAGAGTGCTGTCATCTGCTCTCCAGAGGAGTGCTAAATTAATTTATAGGACAACAGACTCTGTCATCATCTCATATTATTCTGAAATGGCACATGCTCAAAATTGGACATCTGGGAGAGACAGCACTGTGTAGTAGAGACAGTGTAGGAGAGACAGCAGGTGTTCGGTGGGAGTTTGCCAGGTTGCAGGTTTACGCCAGCATTTTCAAGATGAAGAATGAGGTCACTGGTTAGCAGGGTAAACTGAGGCACTGCTTACCACACACGACATTTGAAAGCTTCTTGGCTGAAGGCGGAGAATTTATCTCCATTTCTTCAGGTGTGTGACATTGTAAATCATTAATCACAGCCCAAATAAACAGGCTTGGAAATTAGCACTTTATTGTCTATAAGCATTTCCACATTCATCTCCTTTTAGCTTCCCAAGAGTCCCTTAGTTTATTACAAGCCTTTCCTTGATAAATCTTCAGAAAGAGGAAAACAATAGTCAGGGAAGAAGCATCTTTTTCTTTCTCCTTTTTTTTTGTTCTCCTTGCCAGAATGCTTAGTTATTGCTCCACTAACTTGTAATATGATCCTAATACATTTATTACATCTCTGCATGTCTCACTGTCTCCTATGCAAAATAATAGCTACAATGATTCTTAACTCCTAGATTCATTGCGACAAAGATGTTATTCTATGTAAGCATGTAACAATGCCTGCAACATGAAGCATACTCAACAATAGCTTGATATTATTAATTCCTAAGTAATAATACTGCTGCGATGCTGCTGCTCCTGATTATAATAGGGTCCTTACAGATTTTATCTCACTCACTCTTTAGTTCAACTCTAAGTGGTCTGCATTACTGTTCACATTTATGTACAAGAAAATAGTGAGGCAGAGAAGTTCAGTAAAGTCCCAAGATTACACAGGTAGGAAGAAACAAAGTTTCAGTGTGAGCCAGGGTCTCTCAGAATTCAAAGACAACACCTGTCACCATTCAAAGGCTGTGCACTTTGGCCTGGTTTTATATTTCTCAGGGTCGTAGCCAGGCTCTTCAGGGCCAACATCTCTTTTCTTTAAGAAGACATGCTGCCATTTTGTGCTGTTCAGGCTGATGGTCACATCGCCCTGAATGTACCGCAAACTAGAACAAAGAAGGTGCTTTATCACAACCTGCGAGCAGCTTATGTGAGTCAGAACCTCACTGTTTCACACATATAAAGATGTAGAAAAGAGGTGCCCAGAGTGCTTTGCCACCTTGCAAAATGAAGCTATAAGACACCAGCATCCTGAAAAGTACTTCCTCTTATTTCATTTCAGTTTCCTGTCACAACCACATAGCAGTTTAGCCTGTGGTGATATTGGTTCCCTATCGTCTAGTGGGTGACTCAAGGACATGGCGAGTCATTTCCCCAACGTGAAGAGGCCCTTGAGTCAGAAATGTTCTGACCATTGGCACTAGAGAGAAAATAACTCCTAGTCTACCGCTGTCACTTCCTTCTGGGAGGAAAAGGTAACTCCTGAGGCTCACAGGGGGACAAACGACTCTAGTACCTTCTTCTGGGCTCAAACTTGAGAAGAGCGGCCAACAGAGGATGGGTAAGGATAGGCAAAAAATTACATTTGTATCTGCTTAAAAATATGTGCAGCAGCTCTTGATGCTCTCCATCACCGGTTCTGCAAGCTCTCCATGGCCCCAGCTCTGCACCAAATGGCATTTAGAAGTTTCAGCTACAATCTAATCACCAGTGTATGGCACCATTTCGGAGGGGGGAAGAGAAGTCATAATCAATATTTTATGAAACAGTCTGCATAGTGAAGGCAGCAGGGTGGAAGGCTCCAGTGCTCGGAGGGGAATGCCTGTCTAGAAGCAGGATTTATAGTTGATCCACACCAGAGTGAACCCAGAATTCATCTGCAGCAAAGATATCAAATCTATTCAAGAAAGAGCTGGGTTTCAAGGCAAAACAGAGTCTGTAATCCAGATATTTTAAATAACTATTACTGTGCCAATGATGTTAATGTAGCATTAGTATATTTCTAGATTCACTGAAAGTGAAAATTTAAATATTTCTAAAAGCCCTTTGCTTTTTAAACTGGAAAAATATTTGAAAACATGAGTCTCCTTCCTTCCAAAGCCTCAATCAAATGAAAAGTAATAAATAAAATATTATAAAGCCACAGAACCAAGGAAAACAGGAGACGGAAATGACAGACAAAAAAGATCTGAAAACGTGTTTTTAGAAGACAGAAAATAAATGAGCTGAAACTAAAGGTGAGAGAGGAGGAGGAGCTGAAAGTCTGAAATGAAAACTGTCCAAAATAAGCCAGCCACATCAAGCCTGTAAACCATAGAAAAGCGCGGTGTAAGAGCCACAGATAAGCCCATTAGATGAGGAAAAAACTGTAGCTGCAAAGAAGGAGAAGAGGATAAAAATCAGCGTGAGGGTTATTTAGCTGCTCAGAATCACTGTCCCCTGTCTGCCCCACAGCCCGCAGCAGATTTCCTCGGTCGGTGATGGTCTATTCCACCAGTGAATACATCATCACCACTGGAAGCCGAGGAGGTTTCAACTCTGTAGAAACAGAATCAGAGATTTTTCAGACTGGGAGGTTACTTGGACAAAAAATGAAAAGATGCAAGACAGAAGATAAAGCTAGCACATACAATGATCATTGAAGAACGCAGATGAGAGTTCACATGGGAAAGAACTCCTCACGTGAAAGTCTTTCTCAGTGAGAAGTTAGAAGAAAAATGCCTTCGGGTTCCAGTCTGCCCCTCCTTCCCCCCAGCTCCCTCCTTAGGGAACAGCTCCTGCATCTTCCCTGGATTGCCATGATAACTTTCCAATTAGTCTTCAGGCTTCTGTCCTTGGCCCTCAGTATATGCTCAGCAAAGCGACTGGAGGGGTCTCGTGAAAACAGGCCCTCACGGCATTCCTCTGTCGGAGCCTGGCCTCCCCGGTCCCTGGGAGTAAACCACATGGTGTGGGGTGGCCTTACCTCCCCGGTCCGGGGTGTCTCCTACCATGCCCTTCAGGTACACTGATGGTCACATCGGGCTCCGTGCTCTTTCTCAAGCACTCAGGGCAGTCCGTGTGTGCTGTGCCTTCTTTTGGGAAACATTTCCTCCGGACAGTTGCAGCCCTAACTCCTTACTTCTTCCTGCCCTTGTTAGGGTTTCATCTTCTCAGTGAGGCTTACTTCAGCCACTCTTAAAAGCGGACTCCCTCCTGGCACTCCCTGTGTGCCTTACCAGCTCCCACCTCTCCTTCCCCACCCCACCGTGGCATGTGTCACTTTCTAACGGGCTTTTTATTTGCATGTTATATGTATTCTTATTTATGTAGTCTATGCATAAGTAGGATTGCCAGATTTCACATGTGTACATGTGGGATATCCAGTTAAATTTGAAATTCATATAAAAACATGCACTTTATTAGTCTAAGTATGTACTTTGCAATATTTAGAATGTATACATGCTTAAAAGTATCTGGTGCTTATCTTAAATTAAAATGTAACCTAGAACTCCATATTTTATCTGAAGACCTACACACACACACACACACAAATGAGAGTCGAGGATCGTCTAGTTTATTCCTGATGTGTCCTTCATTCCTAAAATGTTCATTGCTTCATTACAGATGCTGATTATTCATTCTGGACGATAGCACCTTTTCTTTCAATGAGTTCTATAAAGCAAGAGCATGGTCCAGGGCAGACTGTCATCCAGGAAATCAAGGATTCCCTGGAAGAACAATTTGGGCAGTATCCAGCGAGACACAGAAGAGAGCGGAAGCACAAAGGGGCCCAAAATGAAACCAGTGCCTTAACCAGTGTGCCTGCCTGTGACGGTGGCACAGACGCTGCCGTGATCAAGGAGGCCTGGAAAGGGCTGCTGGGGACTACTCAGGCCATATTTAGAACAACAAAATGGGACCCTGCCGATCAGGGAGAACAAGTTGCTTCAGAAAGCAAAGGTAATGGTGGTGCCTTACAGAATCTTTGCGAGGAACACACTGAAGACTGAATGGTGATCTGACCGACGGGACGTGGGACGGGACAGGTGGTTCTGAGGTAACGGGAGGAAGAGGCACATGCAGGTGTGGTAGGGTGAAGGGGAGACCTGGGGAGGAGATCACCACCTTCCTATTCCGCTACCCTGGGTTTATGATTATCTCATAGAAAATGCCTAAACCCTAAGAACTAAGGTAGAGCCATATAATTGTACGTAGGGACAAATAACGGAAGAAGCAGCAGTGACAGGCAAAACTCGCTGCCTCTGACTGAAGTCAGGAGAAAGCCGTGCAGGTGAGGAGGGGTGGGGGCGCTTTGCTATTCGCGTCTGAGTCTTATAGAATCATTTGTTAAATGCATGCGTATATTTTTATACTTAAATTCAGCGGAACATGTCCAGCTTTGTGACTTAAGAAAACAAGAGTAAAAGGGGAGAAATAGGTTTGCAAAACACCTACATGGGGAAAAAGAGTTTTCACTACGAAAACGGTTTCATTACCTTGAAAACCTTATTCTTCTATCAGCAAGTGGCTGGCAGGCTCGCAGATGCTTCGTTTTATGAAGATGCAATTTTGCCCGAAATCATTACAAGATCAATGATGAGATTTCTCCCCTTAACGCACTTCAGGAGTGGCAGATAATGGAGCATATTCAGACCTTAGGCACAGTGCAGTCACCTCATTCCATTCATTCCCTAACAGTTTACTAGTGACTTATGGTTATAAAATCCTTTCCTACACCACTTCATTTTAAAATTATTTTCCTGTTCCACATACTCGAATTTTTCTGGCCACCAAACAAAAATCATAATATCCTCAGACAAACCCCTGATATGAACTTTGCCGTTCACAGCCTTGCTGTTTGTCTTGTTTGGGCTTGTTTCAGCCTTCACTTTTCCCTAAGATGCACCACAATCTGCAATAATCATAAACTTCAGCATTTTGGGAAAAGTTTCCTGTTCTCCCGATTTCTCTCCACTCTTTCCGTAGCTTGGCCACTGTGTTCTCCGTAACCCTAACCACCGCAAACAGCTTTTCAGATACACAAAGGCAGAGTCTCCTGCATCTTGGAACTCTGTTTCTCAGCCACCTTAAGCCCAGATTGGTGACTTATTTCAAGGATGGAACGATTAGATGATTTTCCTGTGATTTAAATAGTTTATAAACATAGAAGAAAATTATAAACTAATCTCATGCACTAATACGTTTATAAAAATCACTTCTGCGTGCATATTTGGTCTTTTTGTTTGTTTGTTGTTTTAAGGCAGGGTCTGCCTTTGCAGCTCAGGCTGGTCCTGAACTCACTCTGTAGCCCAGGCTGGCCTTGACTTCATGGTGACCCTCCTGCCTCAGCCTCCCAAGTGCTGGGATCACAGGCCTGTGCCACCACGCCTGGCTCCTATTTGGTCTTATAATCATTTGCCTAAAATTTCTGCTCCATCTTTTACATAGTTTGACCTATTTTGAATCAAAAATATTTACTGAATATTCAATCTCACAGCTCCTTTTGCAATGTGAGGAGGTGACTTCCAGATTGTTAGAACTTTTCACAGCAAGGGCCAGAGAGTTGAAGACCCCATCTCCCTCTATGCCTGCTCACTTTTCCTCCAGGCTCGGCCTCATGCTGGCCTACAAATGAGCCTACTGTTTTCTGGGCCACAGGGAGGGTGACACAAACTCTGTTTATAAAAGCCACATGTAGCTAATGCCCTGGGAAAGTGTCTCCAGAAACTGCTTGTTGAAATTTACCCTGTTTTCAGACAAACTCCCAAAGCTCTCCTGTTGACTTTCTTAGTTCTGAAATTTATTTTCACCTTCAAAAACTATATAACTCCTTTCCTTCCAAATTGTACTCTAAAATTTCACCAGCTAGCTTTTATTTCTGTATTTCCATAATTTTATACCTCTGTCCTCTCTTTTCTATACTTTTCCATAGTTTTCTAAAGTCTTTATGTGTGTGTGTTGGCATGTGTGCACATAGGTACAGGAATGTTACATACAAACATGTAGCTAGATAAATAATTTATATATCTTGCTCATCTGATATAAACATACAACATTCATCCTCATTTCTTGATTTTTTTTTCCTTCAACTACTGTTAAAGGAAGTGGTCTTCTTTTAATTTGTCTAGACTGTGGGCACCACACTGGACTACTTTCTGCTTGTTTGTTTACTTCTCTGAAATGACAGCATTTTCTTAATGAGAATATCCACAGTACAAATCCTCAGACGTGTGGTTCCACTGGCCACTTCCTTTTCTTTTCCCAACAAACCATTGCATGCAATATGTTCCTCTTTGTGCAAATATCCTCACATATTCCAGGGACCCCCTTGCATATCTGTATCTGTATCGGTGAGAAGGTATAGATTTTCTGATAAATATCTACTTGTGTCCCTTCATTTTAAGCTGACTTGTGAGGCTGGACGAGCAGCAGAATTCACTCGCCATTGACAAGTCTAAACTATGTTTCCTAATTCTTTACATCCAATTCAATTAAACTTCCAGTCATGTGCCTGTCTACTTAATGGGCTCATGTATAGATCCATCTCTGCCTTGGTGACAGAAATGTCACCACTGTTGCCCCTCTGAAGCATCCCTTATCTGCCTTACAGGTCTAGGGAGGCAAAGCTGCTGATCCTGCAACTTACTCCGGTTCTCATCCTTCCTTCTATTTCCTTAAATGTCCCCTGTTCCCTGGTACAGCATCTTTTGAGGCCATCCAAAGCCCTTCTCTGCCATTTTGTGATTCATAACCCCTGGTGTCTACATATATAGCAAAATTAAAATAAAATTTTTGTAATTAATGTTAAAGTCAAATTAGAGGTTTCCAAATCTAAGATCCCTACTTCCACCCTTGTTCATTCTACGATTCATCTATAATATAAAATTGAAATGGCTCTTCCCTCATTGACCCTAATCATTAGCTCCTAAAAGTCATTGTCAAAACTAGAATTGTCAGCCTTGAAGACCTCAGAGCTGAGATCAGCCAGCTGAACTGAGCCATTTGTCCACACCAGCCCAGGTCCGATCTTTAAGTATGACATCACCATTACAGCTTGCTGCTCTTTCTTGCCTAGGTTTCATTTAAAGAATGCTCCCTCCCCTTGGTATCTTTTCTACCTCTTTACACAGTTTCACAAGGAACTCTATTGTAAAATCTTCCCGCATCCTCACTATTTATCCAGTCTCAGATGTCAAACCCACCACCCTTTCTCCTCTGTTTCTCTCACTCCCTATGAGGTCTTCAAGAAGGGGATTTAATTTCTCCTGATCCCTGTTCTTTTCATCTTGAGTCTGATTGATCTCTGATAGTAGCTATTTCGGTTAGAGTTTCTTCAACTTTGCAGGGGGTTTATTGTTATCTGTGCTCTCAATGCTATTTTTATTCCCTTTCTGAAGTTCATTTTATAGGTTGCTTTATTTCCAGTTTTCTTCAATATTCTGAAGCAAAAACATGTCTTCCCTACACATGGCATTTTAAACTTCTCTGTACTATAAAGCATTTTTAACCATTTTCCACACACCTTTGTCAGATTTGTTCTGGTCAAGGTTTGCAAAGCATGTTAAGAAAGCATATCGGCCTAGTTTTGAGATTTGTAAAACGGTCTTATGAAAAGGTTTTCTGAAAGAAATGATCTAAGTCAAAAAGAAAAGTAGAGTTTTGTTAGATAAATAAGTAGAAAGGTATCTCAGGATAAAGGAAAGGTATCTGCAGCTGGACAGCAATGTAAAGCATCCAGGTCTCTATGTAATGCTGAACAGTTTGCCATTCACATAGCTAGGATGTGAGAGCAGTGGGGAGACTATCAGGAGATCGAGTTCTTGGAGACGCCATGTATAAAAGGACCTCTCTTTATGCACCTGGATGAGGGTCATGACTAGCGTTTTGTTATACAGAGTCCTTGAGTAGACCATAGAGAAGTCAAGGTTTGAAGCAAGAGAGATCAGGTCAACAGCTTTTATAGGAGCTACGAATGATGGGTGACAGGCTGAGACTTGAGGAAAGTGAGCTTTTTTCTGCACCCTCACCTTCAAGA
This sequence comes from Heterocephalus glaber, assembly GCF_053883595.1. NCBI lineage: Eukaryota > Metazoa > Chordata > Mammalia > Rodentia > Bathyergidae > Heterocephalus > Heterocephalus glaber. The sequence continues at coordinate 8,519,090 of NW_028258293.1, forward strand.
ATCTGTGTATGTAAGTCCTCTATTCAGTCTTCCAGCCTCTCATTGGCCTTGCAAGAAACAACATAAAACTTTGAGCATTATATTTCAACTCCTCATCTTAAAATTTCCTTTGGACCAAGTTTTTAGGACCCCAACATTTGAAATAGTTTGTTCTTGGGATGAGCTAGAAAAAAGATCTCAGGCAGGAATACAGGAAGGTTTGGGGAATGCCTCAGAACAGGTGGCTTTGAACGAGGGAAGGGCTAACTGGGCTGAAAACAAGATGGATCAGCTGAAAAACCAGTGCAGGATAAGGAGTAACCAAGTCCAGTACAATTTAATTTCTATGAAATCAGTTCCACAATTTCCTTCTCATCATGTATTATCAGATCATTGTTCTCTTTCCTGAATAAAAAAAAAATAGCTTCTGCCAATTGTTCTGCCTGTGCATAGTAGGCTGAACTAAACTTTTACTGGAAAATCTCTGATACACACATCCTACATTCTTTAAAACATGACTGAACATAATTTTTTCTTTCTTCTCCATTTATATCTACCTTATGCAAGCATCAGGCACACTATATTACTTATTATTTCCTGAATTCTGTAATTAAAAAAATAGAATATGTTCTTCCTGATGACATACAGGAAGTGATTCAAAACCTACTCATTTCATAGCTATTTCATAGTTTTCATACCCTCAATATCCAAATCAGAGCCCATTTGACCTTCCTTTGAATCATTCTCTTGTAATTTTCAGAAAATTTTCTATAATTGTTTTGCTTCTTAAAAGAAGGATCAAGAGAGAGAAAAAATAATTCATTGTAAGCAAGGAGTTTTACATACTATCTTATTCTCCATAAGGCCAGCCTGAGATTCTCTGTACTCTATTTATCCTTTCAAAGATATTTACTAATCTAACAAATAATATGCGGGACACTGCCGTATCAGTTCTGCCCAAAGCACGCTGTGAGGAGTGCAGGCTGTGCAGAGCTGAAGCCTATATGCCCAAATCAGAGTAACTCCCACCCAAATTCCATTCCCACAACGAAAATCTTCTTAACTACAAGGATAATGTTCTAATTACAACTGTATGTTTTGTCTATTTGGTTCCTAATTGGAGAATGCTTTGTCTTTTTCCTTTACAAGCCTTGCCTCCATTAGTTTCCATAAAAACTGCATGATTGAGCACCCTTACATGTAGACCCACCCTCTCATGGAGCTCACCTTTTCCCTGATTGATTACTAGTAAAATTCAGTGGCTTGTACCAACCAACGCCTTTACTGCATGACCAGCATTGGTCATCCTGGCTTCCCGATTTCTCTGTCTCTTTTAGTTCTGCCTTTTAGGGTTTCTTTCCCCCTCAGGCTTGAGTGGTACACTGAGCAGGAGATTGGAGCCTACTGCAGAGGTTTCCACTAATGTTCCAGGGGTTCCCAGCAATAACATATTAACCACTGGTTATATTATATAGAGTAAATCTAACATTTTTCTGTCTTCAGGAAGCTTAAAAATCTCTTAAGTAAATAGATCTTGAACACATAAATCCAACTATAATGAATATCAGTAAGAACAAGTCCAGTCAGGATAAGGGGATACAAACATAATCATTTGTGTGTCATCACCCAATGTAAAGTCACAGACTCAGTGACCATTGTCAATCTCCTTCTCCCTTTTTTGCCTCTGATCTAGAGCTAGGGAATTCAAAAAAACCTACGTTCTCAGCTCTCTTTGGAGCTCCGTGGCCAAATGAGTGTACTGGCCAACTACTTGCAAAATGTCTGAAAGGAAACCATGACTGGAACTTCTCCCTTCCATCCTCTTCCTACCTGAAACTCAGATAGGATGACTCCAGCTTGCAGCAGCTACCATCTGACCACGAAGGGAGAAAGGTGAACATGAAACTTCCACAGTAGGAGATCCAGAGTGGAAGACAGAAGGATCCTTTGTCTTTGTTGGGATGACTGTGTCCGTGAACCAAATGCAGCAGTGACAATCTGAATTTCATGGCACTGTGACGTTTAAGCCACTGTCAACCCAGTTTCTGTCACATGCAACGTAAAAGGGTCCTCAGGAAAAACGACAGTGTAGTGAAGTCCAAGAAGACTGCCTAGAAGGTGATCCTTCTGTGAGAAAGCTTTAAAAATGTGTATCTGTCAATCTGGCAAAGCAAGTTGGGGGGGGCAGCAGGTGGGGAAGCGTATTCCAGCCATGGGGGCTGAGTGCTATGAAGCACTCTTGATTCACTGTCTGTGCTACCCGGGCGTGGATGGTGACAATGGTGAAGGAAAACCAAGGGGATGAGGTCATCAGAGGAGCTTGGAAGGCTAGGCAGGAGCTCCACAGAGCCATGGAAGGATTTGGTCCTCAAATTCTAGGCAAGACCTTTGAAGAACCTGAGGATAACAGGTTTATATTTCCTTTTCGTTCGTTCTGGCTGTGCGGTGGTGACTGAACAGACAGGAGAGTAGACGCAGTGGACCATTCTAGAGGCCATTTCAGGCGTCCACGCCAGAGAGGTTTCACAAGGCGGGTATATGTGCTAGGATATTTCTTACAGTATTTCACTGACTTCATTCTCATCTCCCTGCCCGACAGATGCATGTGTTCATCTTCCCCGAATGCACCACTGATTTACAGGGAGAGACTAACACCATCTCTGGTGTGATGTGGAATTGGAAGCATAGGGATGGTGTGCCTAACCCATCTAGCAGGGGGAAAATTGAGACACAGAAGGAAAAGTGGTTTAGCAAATATTTTGTCATTTTAGAGTAACTTTCAGGATGGGATCTGAAAACCATGTCTATATATAATATGAAATTAGAAAAGTATTTTGGCACTATTAATGTGTGATAATGAATCTTCACCCTAAAGGTTTCATTTTATAGCTCAGTTAGCATTTATAGGCAAAATATTTCTTTCCTGGCAATCAATTTCAAAGAATGAATAAAGTGGTACAGATACCAGTTGCGATCAAAATATATGGTCAATGTTTAAATTAAAAACTCAGAGTAAAAGACATATTGCCATTCGTCTCGCCCAAAACACTTCAAACACACTTGTCCCATCATGCTTGCCACTGTCTGAAGCACTTCTGGACGTCCTCTTTCGTAAGTGTCTTTCTAAGAGGTAATAAGACACACAGTGAATGTTGCTGTGCAGTGCATCTACTGAGAGGGAAACTACTAAAAACATTACAGTGTATCCCATCCAGCTCATTCACTGGATCTGGCACTGTTTTCCAGCTCTTCTCCAAAATAAAAATGGCCATAAAGAGTAAACATATCTAATCATTTCAGGACATTGAGATAACGACAGCAGTACAACAAAAGACATTCAGGAAAGATGGCTTCTTGAATTCAGAAAATGACAAGAACAATGAGGTTAGTGTGCTCAAAGCAAGCATGAGTGTCTTGAGGGGGGACTAATGGCAATATAACCTTTTGATCACACCTTGCACATGCATTTTATTATTTTTTGATTTGTTCTGTTGTGTTTGAGACCTCTCACTTTTAGGTTCAGACTGCCCTCACTCTACAGCCCAGGCTGGCCTCAAACTCTTGGTGACCCTCCTCCCTCAGCCTCCCTAGCTTGTATGTGGGTTTTAAATCTAGGACCCAGAATACTGCCAGGAACATGAACCTTTTCTACTCTAGCTGATTATCAAGTAACAGTTGATTCCCTCAAAGCATCTCTACCAAGTTAATGTCAATACCAATAAAAGTGCTGGTTACATAGCACAGAGTGAGGCTCCTGGCTTCAATCCACAGTACCTCAGTGGGAGAAAAACAACCCACAGGTGTGGGCAAGGCTGGGATGCTCTGAAAACACTAACACACAAAGGCTTCAAATCCCCAGTGAGAACATTTCTCTTCAACATGTCCATAGCACCGAGTTTACGAAGCCCTATTCTGTGTATGACTAGTCATATGAAGAAGCCAACTTACAGTAAATGGGAAAATTCCATGTTTCAATCATTTACTCAATTTCAACTATAATCCCTTATTTCTCTTATTTCCTGGTTCCCTTTTTTGTGTCACATTTGCTATCAGATTATGGCTCAGAATAATACTTTCCATTGGAATGAAGACAACGCGGAGGAGGTATGTCGCCCATGCCCTCTGTGGAACGCTGAGATGCAGGCTTGAGGACACTTGGTCGTCCTTATTGCAGAGACGACTGGTATTTTAAAGAAAGATGAGCCTCGTGCCCAGCAAGAAGCCAGCGAACCATTCCCCTGGAGACTGTCAGCTAGGAAATGTGACGCTCTCTCAAAGGTCATGGTCCGTCTTTTGGAAATGAGAAGGGGACCAAGAGGTGCAGGGAAGGAGGAGAGGGAGGGACCCGGAAGTAAAAAGAATTAAGATTTGTTATGTACGTGAGCTAACTGACCATGGTGAATGTAATCGTTACGTACTGCAATCATGAACTTATAAAAAATTTTTAAAGGTAATGGGAATGAATACAGTCCCACATCTAGATCCCAACGTTATTTAGCATTGGTTTCAAAAGGACTACCAAGATACCAAGGTGTTTTCCACCATTGCCTGTGTGTTGATGAAAGACAAGATTGCAGCTATCATAGGTAGACACGAGGTGGCAGCAGCACACAAGTGCGTGGGTTTGTCCCTGACAAAAATGTAGGGTTGCATTGTTCAAATTATATCTGAACAAAAGGAGTAAACATCTTTTCCCAGAGCATTTCTTATCAGCATCTCCTATTTATTTTACCAAGCTCAAAACCATAAAGTTGCTTTTGTTTCCAGAATAAATCTACTTTTCACGCATGAAACATCTGTGTGAATATAACAAATGTATGCATGGATATATACATACACACACTATGTAGTAACTAAGTATATGTACATACATTGCATTTTGTTGTGCATAGCTGCATGTGTTATGTACACAAAGGCTTTCTTTTATAAGTTCTCAAAGATTAAACCCCAGATTCTGGAGGAGGTCAGGAATATGGTGTTTGGTACAGATGGAGATAGTTCACAACTTAGCAAAATTGACAGTGCTCCACCCATCGTATCTGATGCTTTTGTGATCAAATCTGTGACTCCCATGACCACGCAAGAGACTATTTTCTCAATTGCTATGAAGAGTATTGGTTGCCACACAAGGCCAGCATTCATAGAAGATAGTGACAGATACAGATAAATTATTTCTGTTCTCATTATTTTAGAACTTTATATTTCTTTAGAACCTCAACAAAGCTTCCGGGATATTTTTAGATGTGATTTATTATTAACATTAATCCTATTACTACTACAAATTATTATTAATTACTGCTATTATATTTAATATTACCAAACACTGAACCTTGAATATAATGGACAAGGGATAATTTCTTGCTCTGTGACTAAGTGAATAAATGCTTTTTTTTAATCAACAAATAGATGAACAGAGACAGGGTACAGTGTTAAGTAATGAGATACATAGCTAATCTTAGAGATTAATCTTCGAAACCAACTTCAAGGCATTCTTTATAATTTCCACTGGTATCTCTATGGGTCAGCTTGTTTAAAGTAAGATAGATGGCATCAGTTCAGATAACGTTCATTTTTACAGATATTTAAGTCCTCTGATGCAAATGCGAATCTACTTTCAGAAATGAAAATCTGGAGTGGTTTGTGATTATTTTCACAGACCTATGAGGTATTGTTAAAAACATTTTAACAATACCTCATTCAAGGGTGGGCTCGCTCAGATACGGAATTGCCATTTCCTCCACGAAAGTAAAGCCAGTAGTGATTAGTAATTGTATGGTTGTTCACTTTCCTACGGATCCATCGTCCTGAAGAAGGGAACTAGGAAGATGTTCTAGCAACCTTCTGTGTGAAGGTAGCATATCCTTCATTACTTTAAACAGCAGACTGCAAAACAAAACAAAACAAAACAAAAACAAACCAACCAAGTACTGCAGGGGTACAGAAGTGAAGGTGGAGACGCACGTAGCAAGGGCATCTGAAGAAGTTCTCAATCATAGCGATTGTCCAGGCACAGCTGTGGGGACGACTGGGCATTCCCAGGTTTCCAAGACACCTGCAAGGTCCTCTTGTCAACACGTACACCGTTCTGCTCTGCATATCATCTTGTCCCTGAATTTTAAACAGCCGTGACTCAGTGCCATCTGGCACTTGCTGGGCCAGGGCTCTGTACAGTAGGACTGACTCAAGGGTAAGGCAAGCAGCTCCCACTGAAGCAGTGTGTCAGGAGTGAATCAGACAGGCTAGGCAAGAGTGTGAGGACAGAGCATCCTTTCGCCCAGGATGAACAGAAAAAGAGGAGGTGGCAGGCCACCAAATGCTTGCTGCTGTTGGCCTTCTTTTGCTGAGCAGCCTATGAGGATGCGCTTTCTCAGGGGTGTGGGGTTTTGCTGTTGTTGTTTTATTTATTTTTCCTTTTCCCTTGGCAAAGATGTGACATCCCGGTCTGTGACCTCAGAGCAGGCTGGGACGAGATGACAAACATCCCAGCTCTCGAAGGCTGAACCAGCTGTTCTTGGCATTTGGATTCAGCAGAGAGGCAGCATCTAGAGTGTGACGATGAGCTTTGCGGTTTTCTCTATTCTGTTCTCCATTTTTGTCCTTCACACGTGAGAATGCTTGCTTGCTTGCTTCCTTTCTTTCTTCCTTCCTTTCTTTCTTCCTTTCTTCCTTTCTTCCTTTCTTCCTGGTCTCTGGTCTCCTGGGGTCTTTGTGGCCATTACAGAAGATACAGAGGATTGCAGATGAATCTCCATCCTGACCTCAGGCTTCACAGTTAGAAGCAACAGCGAGAAGGAAGAGTGACAGGAGACATCTCAGACACGACAGTCACCTGCCTCACACAGGAGGAGAAGTACAAGGTGGATGAAAGATGTGGACCACTGGTGAAGCCACATTTGAAGGACTGTGTCTGCTTTGAAGCCCACAGGGAGGGGGATGCAACACTGGAGCACACACTGGGCCAGTGGCCCGGATGGTGAGGAGTGCAGCAAAGTAACTGTGGGGAAGGGCAGAGTGAACTCCCTAGAGCGATGGGCTGCTACTTACAGTGTAAACCATTTGTATAATATGCTTGGTTCTTCATATACACTGACCTGGAAGAGAACTACTTCTGTATCCATTTCCTAGGTAACAAAACATGAGCACCCAGAAAATCAAGGACAAGACTTGCCAGGAAGCCCTGGGTATAGCTGAGCTGGGGTGCTGGCATGAGGAAAACAAAGTCTCTCAAGTACCATAGACATTGCTGCTGCAAAGCTGTCCTCTTTTTTTTCCAACTGACAAGAAGGAGTTCCTATAGGAGACAATGTTCCCCAGGTGACCATGCTAGAGAACATAACCCCCAATCAAAAGGTTCTTAACTTCGTTGATTGCTGAAATTGTGCTTCCTGACTGGCTGAAAACTAAGGAATCCTTTCATCTTCTTTTCCTTTTAAGTGTCAAGGTTTTCAAACGTAAAAAGATTATAACAATAACAGTCATGACGATGATCCTTTATTCAGAAGCAAATACGTACATTTATGAGCAAGAAATCTTCTCTAGTTACCAAAACAAATGTTGTGGATATTACTAATCCCCCTTGAACAAGGAAATTCACTCTGAAAGTAGTTGTCTGTCTCACTCCAAGTGACAGAACACGCCCAGAGTTCCATCTTATGTTTTTATACCAGAATCTCCATTATTTTGTCCATTATGATGCTCCTAGAATATCTCAGAAAACTTTTTCACCAAGAATCAACTTAGTCCCAATTTTAAATGATTGAAGATATATGTGTTCCACAGAATACAAAATGAATTGTGGAAAGGAATAGTTATTAAACTGATTTGGCCTGAGACCCAAGGGGAGAACTACTAGATGATTATAAAAATAATTCCCACTGATATTATATTTTGTACTATATTATACAGGATTTGAGTTAAATAATAAACTTCAAGGTTTATAATAACCTCAAATCCCAGACCAACAATTGTGATTTGTTTTGCATCAAGTTTCCTGATCCAAAGCTTGGAGTTATTAATAGGGTTATGGATCTCTTTCTATAGAAACAAAGGCAATGTAGCCATGCAAAAGGCCATGAGCTCCAAGCTGGTCTCTCTGAGAGGGGAAAATTACTAAAGAGCATGATAGATGGTGCTGGCTAGAAATTTTAATTAAACCTGTGAATGAAAAATTTGAATCAGGCAGAGTGGCAGCTGCACTCATACGCGACCTGCTGAACAGGAGAGGCAGAGGCAGGCGCCAGGAAACACTCCATGGAAGCAGCCTGGGGTCCTCCAATGTCATTTAACCCAGCTCCCCACAAGGCTTCATACTGAGGGGGCTTCTAGGTGATCCTCCCCCTCCAAGAGCTCAGAGTACAGAACAACCTGCTCCTGACTGGTTAGTGACACTAGAGTGTAAACCACGGGGTCTTTGGCATGGGGGCGATGCCCCGTTTGTCAAAGTACTGCCTACCCCGTGTCTGCACTGCTGGTTTTGCAGCAGACATTAGGCAACTTCTTCGTAAACAATGATTAAGAATCAGGCCCTCCATGGAAACACCGTAGCACCTGCGCCCTCCTGGAGTGCCTCTTTCCTGGAGAGACAGGTAGGAAATGCACGGTTTCTCAACCACATGTCCGCATACTCTCTTACGGGCTTTGACGAGTCTCCAGAGACAGGAGAAAGAACTTAAAATAACAAGAGCTTGGCTCAGTCTTGACTCCATGACTTATAGCTTATCTGTCACCAGCCTGATCTGTTTATTTCCCAAATTCTTCTCCGTGAATCTATGTAGCTTTAGGACGATGTTACCAGCCCAAATCCCTTAATGCAAGTGCTTTGAAAATGATCAGGCATTAAGTAAACATAAGCTGCTGTGACTATATTTTTCTTTAACTCTTATCCATACTTACTACTTCACTTTTTGAAAGTTAAAGACATAGATGGCTGCGTTTCATCTTGAATCCAAGTTAGAATTTAGCCACTTGCAAGAGAGGACATTTTTTCATAAAAACATGCTATTCCTTATTAGAATCAACCTTGTTGTGTATGTTTCCTATATGGATTCCCCCAAACAGCAAAGCAAAATAAAAAAGTGCTACTTAAAGGAACCTTTACGGTTTATATGTAGATGTCCCCCCATGAGCCTCCTGTGGTCATAAGTGGGGTTTTGGAAGGCAATTGGATTGTGGGGACTCAGAGTTGACTTGGTGTTAAGAGGAAGTGGTCTGGTCAGAAGAGGAAGTGGTCTGGTTGGAAGAGGAAGTGGTCTGGTCGGAAGAGGAAGTGGTCTGGTCGGAAGAGGAAGTGGTCTAGTTGGAAGAGGAAGTGGTCTAGTCGGAAGAGGAAGCGGGTCCCTGGGGTCATGGTCTGGACAGCTTTGTCTCCTTCCCTATCTCCTCCCTTCCTTCTGGTCAACACAAGGTGAGCAGCTTTTCCTCAGACTATGGACTGAAACCTCTACAGACTCTGAGCCAAAATCAACCTCTCCTCCTTTAAATTGTGGGTGTTGAGTATTGTGTCTCAGCAACGAGGAAAATGACTAAGAAACTTATTATTTTGATATTAGTTAACTCTTGTCCCTTTAACTTCTATTACAAATTATAGAATCATAGCTTTAATCCACAGCTCAACTAATGACAATGACGTGCAGAGGGGGTCATTAGAGGTGACTAGTCCCTGCGAGGTGGATCCTGGCCTCCTGCAAGGACTGAGTGCCTTATATCTCTTCTCTCCCTCTGGAGCAGCAGAGATTTCACCTGGGCACACAACTGGTAGAATGAAAACTACTTCCTTATCTCCCTTGAAGCTACATGTAGCCACACACTGAAGTTAATAAGATAGAAGAACAAAGGTCAATGACCGTGTCCAGGAACGTTCCGTAAGTGACAATATGCTCTTCACCCTTCCCTGAATCTTTCAACCTGAGACACAGCCACCCTGGGGCCACGTATGTCAGAGACCCACAGATAGCGGACCACAGCTCATTGAGATGGAGGAACCAAGGCATCCTGAGGACTTAAACAAACAGTTGCATCGCACCAGCCCTCGCTTTCATGATGAGAAATAAACTTGCTGCTTCATTTTTCTGTTTCAGCCATGCCTAATTCCAACTCATGAAATTATTTTTCCTTATCTTTGTTTTCAGAATTTCCAGACTTTGAAAAGCCCTAATGTTACATCTAAACAACATTTGTTTATTTTAGCTCAGTGCATTTGACAAGTGATTGTGAAGCAACTTAGCCCATATATCAGGCAACGCAAGGGAGAGGGTAGTGAGCCACTCCAGTATAAGTTGTACCTGTAAGATCTGTTACAGTGAAGAAAGAAAGGAAACACCATAAGCACCAAGTTTTGATGTCATGAAGGTCTCGAATGGGAGATGCAGGGTGCTCGGGTTAAATATCCCTTAAAAGCAATCCTAATCTAAGAGGGGCCCAACTCTAGGAAGAAGGAAAGCTTATTGCAGGACAGGATATTAGGGGTGACACATTAAAAAATAAGTAAAATGAGATGTTAGACACTGGAAGAGAGGAGATTCACGCAAGGAGGCTGAGCTGCTTTCCCAAAGGCCCGGCAGAGGAAAGAGCACAGTGTGTTGGCAGCAGAGAAGCACAGTGTGACTGGAGCTAAGCAAGCACCTCAGATCCAGCCCCCCCATCCCCGCTCTGTTCTCTACGTTCTCCCTGTCACCTTCAGCACTAGGAGGTGGGCACACGTGGAGGGGTGACTGGGGAGTGAACCAACAAGAACATTCCAGAACCCACGCGCTCAGAATTTTCCTGTGGGTGAAGAGAAAGAATTTAAACCCACACCACAAAAATCAGAGTTTTCCGGGACTCTAGTTATTTTTTTAACCCAAAACAGAAAAAACAAAAAAAACACTGAAGTGAAGAAAAGATAACACTTAATGGGCTCATTGTTTTGCCCCCATTTCTGTAAGAATGAACAGGCCGAACTGGAATCTGCAAGTCAGGCCGCTCAACAGAAAACTTCTTGTTCCTCTGTTTCCAATCCTCCTCATTTACATACTTAAATAAATAAATATGTTCCTCCTCTTCCACAGAACCTGCCTGCTTCAGAAATATAAATGTGTGTCACAGAGCAAATGTGCATAAACGCTTTTTTTTGTTTGTTTTCCTCTGTGCTACTGAATAAGGAGCTGAGAAAAGCCTGTTAATAAGGCTGAAGAAGCTACCAGAGACACTAGAGGGCAGGTGTTCCTTTTAAACGTTGTATCTCTTTTTCTCTCCCTTCCTTCTTTCCTTCCTTCCTTTCTTTCTTTCTTTTCTTTTCTTTCTTTCTTTCTCTGTCTCTCTCTTCTCTCTTTCTCTCCTTCTTTCTTTTTCCTTCTTTCCTTCCCTCCTTCCTTCCTTTCTTCCTTCTCCTCCTTTCTTCCCCCCTGCCCTTCCTTTTCTGAGGATTTTCCCAGGGCCTTTGCTCTGAACTATATCCTCAGTACTTTTTAAATTTTTTACTTTGAGACAGAGTCCCACTAAATTGTTAAGCTGCCCAAGCTGGTCTCAAACTTGAAATTCTCCTGCTTCGCCATAGTGCTGGGATCACAGGCATGCACCACCATGCTTGGCTTACTATAATTTTTACCTATAGACTGACAACTAAATATTGCTATTGCAGGTGTGCTTAACTAAATTGGTCCAATTTTTCAGAATTGCTCCAATATAATCTAAGAAGTTTGCTTCAGTGTTCCCCAAACAAGCCAAGTTTTGCACTTGCTCTTCTTGTCTTTAAACAGTTTTCCTTGTTTTTTTCTCCAGCTTGTATTATTTTACTAGCACACGCTAGCTGTAGATAATAATTACACTCCATGTGGGGAGTTGGCAATGTACATAAGGCATCTTAATTCCCTTTTCATCCCCTCTCCTTCCCTCCACCTTTTGATCCCTTTTCCCTGTTCTTTTTAAGTCTGGCCCTCAGGACTCTGATCTCATTTCAGATAACACTGCTCAGAGAGGTCAGCCTCAGGGCTCTCACAGAGTTACCCTCCTGAGCCCCAGGATTCCTCCTAACGTTTATCAGAACCCCAGGTCACCTTATGTATTTGCTTACTTGGAATGACTCCATTTCTACTAGAGAATGTACTTTGTAAATGCTGGGACCTTATCTTAGCACTTCTCAAATCCCAAAAGCTAGAAAATAATTTGTGGAACATCTCTTAAATAAATGATCAGCCGTCTAAAAATGAGTACTATAGTTCACATTATAGATGAGTCTCTGATTGTAAATAACTTGATCAAGGTTATGCAGCAAAATTGATAGCAGAATCACTTGACCTCAGAAACTCTTCTTTCCTTAACTACATTTTTTCCCCCTTGGGGAAAAGTAATGTCTACTAAGCAATCACTATTTGAAAATTCTAATTTCCACTTTGCCTTTTTTTAATCCTATTCTAATCAAGTTTACCCTTAAGATACTACAGTTTGAGTATGCCTTCTCTGGAATGCTTCGGACCAGAAGTGTTTTAGATTTCAGAGTTTTGCAGGCTTTTTAATGTTTCCCATAGACTTTATGATTGAACATTCCTTTAAAAACAATTCCGAAATGTTCCAAAATCTGGTGCTTAAAAAGTTTTGCACTTGAAAGCATTTCAGATTTTGGATTTTTGGATTAGGAATATGTAACCCAAATTCTTATTCTCTATCCCTTTCCTATTTTCCTTGCTGCCATTTTATTTGAGTATCATTGCATATGAACAACTGGAGTCACATTCTAGTTATCAGCCTTGCTTTCCTTTCTGCTCCAATCTATAATTAAATGCAGAGACTCTGCCAGCTTGTCTTAAACTTCCATCTTATCGTACTGTTGCTCAATACCTTCAATTGCTATCCAGTGGCCTAAAGTGAAATGTCAATTTTTTTGGTTTTACAATTGTCCTCAGTCTGATCTTTCTGCTTGCTGTGATTTGGATGATCTGTCCCCACTAAAATCCATTTTGGAGTCAGTCCTCACTGTGAGCTGTTAAGAAGGTGGAAAGTTCCCATGACCATGGCATTCAGAACTGGAGCCTTTGGAAGATGAGGGGCACTAGACAAGGTCATCAGATGGAATCCTCAGTATTGAATCTTGGTGTCTTCTCAAGAAGAGGGAGAGAGACAAGGAGAGATACCTGAGGGCTCCGACTCCACGTGAAGCTTGGGACTCTGCTCCTAAGAAAGCTGACACTAGATGGATGAGTCCCCTCAACCCCTGATCCGCAGAATCATGGGTGAAAAAAGTCTCATCTTTACAACTTGCCCTCTTTGCTATGTTGTCATTAACAGCAAGTGGACCCTTCCACTCATGTTACTCTGCCTCTCAGTGTTCTCCATAATCTACACCAGCCTGGCCCACTCAGTGTTCACTCATCCTTGGGTCCTATCTTATGCCCACAATTGCTCTCAGCATGCACATCCCATGGACCTCTCAAGTCACTGGTGACTTCCACCTTCTCTTTGAAAGCAGTCCAGGTGCAGACAATGCACATTGGTCTCACCGGTCTAAATCCCTCAGTGCTTGTAACAGTGCCCAGTGCATTGTAAGCGCCCTGCAAACTGTTAAAGGAAGGAATAGACCTCTGATTTATATTATGCTCTGTCTCACGGCGTCTTTCGTTTTCTGCTTTCATTTGTGTGATTAACTCCCAAGTCTCTTTCCAACTGGATCTTGAGGTCTGAAACCAAGACTCCTCACAGCTCCCTACACACAAGATGCCACCCACTATCTGACAAGGCTTTCCACATGCGAATCCACTTCCAGTTTGCCCCAGGAATCCTCACCAGCCTTGTTCGCAGCCACAGTATTTACCCTGAGATGACCTTCAGAGTATAGTCCTAAACGTATCCCCCAGATTTGCCAGGAAGAACCCCACTTTTATTATTATTGCATTGCTCTAGTACATCAATAGTCTTTGAAAACAACAACCATTCTTTTTATAGCTTTTTTTTTTTGCTGGTATTTCTGTTTACAAATACAATCATTCTGGATCACTGAAAATGTCAAATCCTAGAAAATGTTACATTCTCATAGCCAACACCTACATCTGCATTATATTAGGATTGGAGATGAGTTCTGTTCAGAAATAACTCTAAGAACAGATTTTATCTTTTATTCTAACACTGAAAACCAGTTAGATTTGCTTCACCCACAAAGACCGTGTTTACATACAATTAAATCAGTGTTGTCTGTGAGGTGTTTGTTTTTGTCAATGGGAAATGGGTTCTGAGAAGAAAGTCAAACATCATAGTCTATTGATTTACTTGTAGTCTCAGAATTTTCTCTTTGTATGGATCAGCATTTAACAACTACACACAAAACAACTAACCCTACAAGTCTTATGACAGAGAGTACATGAGGTTCAGAAGTATGTCCTTCCTCTCTCTCTCTCCAGTTAATGTTTCCATATAACCAAGTAAACCTGTGCTGATGCATTATGAAAGAAACTGGTCAAACTGAGGCACTACTTGTTGGAATTCTACCTGCATTCTCTTAACTCTTCTGATTCTCATGCAATGATAATCCAATCATTCTGATGTGCCAACTACAGAAGAACAAATCTGAGAGAAGGAAGCCAGGATGGGAAATGGGATAAAATACTGTCCACCCCACAGGCCAGAATATGCGAACACATACTGGCCAATGTTACATTTCTCAGTGTGTAACATAATTTGATAAATATCACTATAAGTCAGAGATAAGAATGAATTAATGAAGATGGGCCTAATGGGAAGCTATTATTGGACACTCTTCAATAACTGGGTAATAATTACTGGCTTTCTGCACAAGTCACCATGTCATTATAGTTTCTGCCTTCTATAAATGGGTAACCTGTAGCTTAACTGCATAGCTTTACCTCTATGTTAAGAGAAAGAGAAATAGATGGTATCACAGCATTCTTTAATCACTTAGACACTGAACCCAACCACAAGTGAGTCTTCTACAACCAGCCTATCCAAAGCTACCATGTCCAGTAAGTCTCCTCCGCATTATCCTGCCCGATTTACGATGAGGTAATTCAGTGATCTATGTGAGAGGTCAACAAACTATGGCCCATAGGACAAATCTGGCCCACACTTTACTTTGATAAATAAATTGTTATTGGAATATGACCATGCTAATCCATTACTTATAGTAAAGAGGTAAAACAAAAGAATTAAGCAGTTGTGAAGAAACTGTATCCCTCAAAGTCTCAATAAACTGTACAGAGACTTTTCCTATCTAACCCTTGATCTATGTGTTTATTGTCTGTCTCCCCACTGAGAGGAGACTGCTTTGTTTCCTATTCTCTCCATCACACCAGTGCCCAGCACATACTAAGTGCTTTGTGCCTGTTACTGACAATTTTCAGATGTCCCAGGAGAAGACTAACTTGTGTTAACATGTGCCCAAAGTTCTGAACTCAGCCCTACAGCTGGAACCACTGCTTTCTGGGCACATATATAATGAACTCACATTAAGAAATCTGTAAATGGCTGAAGAATTCTCTCCAGAGGATTTTTGGCCCAAGGTGCAATTTTAATGTGAATGCCGTGGTCTTGCTGCAAGGCTTCCTGGGAGCACAGTGCTGCTTTTTATAGCTCTGCTATGCTAAACTTAACATGTACTAAATCTCCAGGCAGATCCAGAGCTGAGAATCTGGGTAACATCTGGAGAGTCAGAGCTTGAGTAACAAATTTCTAAAACTTGTTGATAGGAGCACCAGTCTGTGCCTTTTTATTAATTAATTTGATTCTTGTCAATTGATATTACCTAGAGGTTTAAAGAAGAAAAAGTTAAAATTATGAAATATAAAACCCAATTTCCTGTCATTCTTTCGTTGCATCTTGAGCAGTCTATACTTTTATTCCATGTAAAATTCTCACCAAAGAAACCTCTTATTAACAAGTGGAGATTATGACCTATTGAAGCCCAGCACATTCCTCCATGCCAGGCTGCAGAAGCAGCCAAAATCAACATGTTGCTTTTCAGTTATCATTTAAGTGACAAAGAGGAACTGGAGAGAATTTCCATTCCGGTAATCTCCACATCCAGACAGAGAGCCTCACTTGGTAGATGATAATTATGCTGAATTTGGAATTTTTATCAGGTAGATCTGCAGGTTGAGTTCCACTGCTACAGGCTCGCCACTCCCAACCAGTATGGCTGGGAGTGCTGTCAACTTTATACCCTTTGCACTCCTTCCGAGCACTAAAACCTCAGGGATTGAAACAGTGCTCTCCTCACATCGCCCCCATTCTAAAACATTCTCTACAATCTCCTTGTTGCCTTCAGGAGAGAGTCAACATTCACATAGCAAGGGTGGCTTTTCAGGAGTTGGATTGCTTCTGCCTAGTTTCTTATTTCTCTCTCACACCAGCCTCCCATCAGCAGGCTCTTCCCTTGTCCTCTGCCCTAAAGGCTGCACTTGGGATGGTTTTGATTATTTCTCATTCCATCTCCCTGCCATCTCCTCTGGGAATTTGGGCCGTTGTTCACACCACTTCCCTTTCTGCTGCTGATGGGATCACTTTCTCTTCAATGCTTTGACCAACATCTGCTTAGTCCCTGAGTCTCATGCTACAGATTTTTTTCCTTAAAATTTTTATTTTTACCTTTTCTGATTCTTGAAGTTCAAGGTGCTAGACAAACCTCATGATAGGTAACTCTCTGAGGAATTCCAATCCTAAATCTAACCCCTAGAAATCCATCTCAAGAAAGATTAATGAGAAGTATATCATCCCTAGCCCAACTTTGATGTTCAGTGCATGTCTCCTCCAACAAGGCATCCATTCTCCAAGTGAGTGTACCAGGTACTGTTTTAAGACGTGTCAAAGGACTCAATTCTGGGTCTCTTAGTTAAATCTTAAAATGTTTTGCTACCCCCCAAAATCTAAGAATTGTTATTTCAAAATAGCAAAAGTCCTCTGTTTAAAGGGGCATAGTAAATATATTAAATACACAAAAATAAAAATCCTTCATTTTAAGAAAATCAGAGAGCATAATCGAGACAAGTTGCTTCTAATAGTTCCAATACTTGGTAATTTAAGAAGGTACTGGGTTGTTTTGGAGAAATACTTGTAGCAGAGTAAATAGACCTGGAAGTCATTCAATATAAAATTGCACATAAAATGAAAGCGGAACTTTGATTATTTAACTGTGAATATCCGGGCAGCATATAGTGAATGCAAACAATGTCTTAACTCCTTCACTATCCTCTGCTTATGTGGAATCTGCAGATCTAAATGGTTAAAAGAACATTTTTTCACTCTTTTTATAACATGCTATGGCAAGGGATCGCCAAAATATCACATGCTTTCTACTATATGAGAAACCCAAAGTACAAATAAACTTAAGAGTGAAATAAAAGACAGATAATGGAAAACAAGGAGAAAGATCTTTTGCAAAAGGGAAGGGGATCAAGAGATGACGGGAGGGTGTTGAGAGAAGGGAGGGAGGGGATAAGAGAAGAACTGAGACATGTTATGTAGATGTATCCGCTCACCGCAGTGAATGTAACAGCTCTGTAAGGCTAACGCGTACTAATAAAAACTTAAAATTAAAAAAGAAATGGGCAATTCACAGGGATCAATCAGGAAAATGCAAACAAGAACAGGCAGAACGGTAATCTTGTCTCAGAGAGAGTAACTCTTCATAAGAAGCAGGTTCCCAGGAGAGTGGGCAGTGCTAGTCCTCTATGGATGTGCAAGGTCTGAAGAGGAGGATCGAAGACTGAGGCGTAGCACTGGACATGAGAAGCACAGATGACTCAAGGATAAGTCTGTGGAAAAAGTAGTGCTTGTGGAAAAGAGTAGTAGTTGGGTTTCCTATTGCTGGGGCACGATACTGAACACCCAAAACTTGAGGGAAGAGAAGTTTAATTTGCCCACGGGTTCAGTCTATGGTTGGCTGGCTGGCTCAAAGCAGGAGCATCAGGGCGGAGGGCCTGACGGAGCACGGCTGCCCCCTGGTGGCTGGGAGGCTGGGCAGGGGAACAGTGTCCAGAGAAGGATTGGACCACACAGACTCCAGAGCCACACCTCCAGGAGCCACCGGGACCCCTAGAAGTGCTCCGCCATTCTTCGGGGCTTCCCCAAAGTCCGTCACGCTGAAACTCCACCGTGACTGCTGCAAAATGTGCTGCAACTGAGGCAGGGAAGACTGAAAACTGGGCACAGATGTGGTAATGAACTCAGAAATGAAGATCGCCTGGCAAATCTTGAAGAGAAGAGTGCGGGGTGAATTTGGACAGTGAGCAGCAGACAGCAGCGCCCCAGGAGTAAGAATTAGGAGGAGGCATTGTGTAGCCCTCTGAGGATGTCCAGTTATCTCTGTCCTCAGTGCCAAGAGGTGGCAAGGCCTTCTAACCCCTGGTTAACCACTGTTCCACCATGTGGGAAGCTTTTGAAAGTTTCCCAGAACTTCCCGGGTTCAAGACAGCAGGAAAGATAATCCTGGGAAAGGAGTGAACCCACTGAATCTGCTTCTAGGACCGGAAGAGTCCAAGTTGATGGAGCTCCACAGCAAATTCTTGCTTTGGGCACCCCTGGGTTTCTGAGAAACACAAGCAGCCAGTCCTGCTCACTCTTAATTTCAGTGTGTTTAGCTTCAATTAAAATGATGACAGGCCTGTCATTCTACGTCTGTATTTACACACAAAGCAACCCAAGGAATGTGGATGGAAAGATCACCCTTAAAACTTGGCAACACATCCTCGTTGTGCTACTTTTCTTCTCTGGGAAAAGAGGGAAAGCAGGAAAAGCAGAGAAGAAAATTCTGCCTAGCGGTTAGATCCCTGTAAAGGTGGTGTGAACTGCCTCAAAGGAACTAACGTGCCAAGTCCTTTACAAGACTCTTATATAAAATCCATGCCTACTGGAACCATACTAACCATGGAGATTTTCTTTAAAGACTTACTTAAAAATAGCAAGAATACTAGAAAGGATTTCTAGATAACTGTCTGCTCGTCTTGTGAAAAGCTACTTATGAAAAGTAAAAAAAAAAAAAAAGTTACTTTTAAAAGAAGCAAGAAGAAGTGTGGCCAGTCTAAGCATGAAAAGAACACAGATACTTGTGTTCTTTGAACAAAAAATCTTGTCAGGAAATGTCTTCTCGAACCCAGTGACACCTGAAGTGTGAAAAGGGAAACAACACCAGCCAGCAACAGTGGTTCAGTCAACTTTGGTGATGAGGGGGGGTCAAGACTGTCGTAGTCAGATCAGCTCAGCAGAAGAGGTTTCACACTCATGTGAAGGAACTTGCGTCTGAGGTCTTCAGATGCCATCTTTCCACAAGCACATGGAGAGCTGCCAACACAGCCATGCCTTGATGTTCCATAAAGTAACTGCTTATTCACTGACGACGTTTTAGAAGTGACTTTTAGGAGGCCCTCTCTTTCTTCTGCTTGTCAACTATTAATCGGGATAACAAGTCAATGACATTGAAATCTCAGAATAATTAGTATATGATGCATATTTACATTATAGTGGTATCTCGGTTCCCGAACTTGATTCTTTCCATGATTCAGGCCACAAATTGAATTGGTTGAGAACCAAATCAAATTCAATGGTTAGGTTCAATGTTGACCTTATGGAGAAATTTGATTCGGTTCTCTTCCAATTCAGTCTGTGACCAGAATGGTGGAAAGAATTAAGTTCGTCTACAGAGGTACCAGTCGATTTACAAAGAAATAGAGTGTATGGAGAAACTATGCCCTCAAGACTTCTAATAGCTCATTCATGTGCTACACACTATATACATGGTGCATGAATAACGGAAGATATGACGGGTAAGACAAGGCATTTAATCATACTTCTTTAGAAATCTAAGCTAATTTTCAAAATGCAGTTTCAAAATATCCTGCCTAAAGCAACATTTTCAACACAGTTTCTCTGAACGTGATTTTGGATTTGCATGTAACAGACACTTTCTCAAATTAGCTGTTCTTTATAGATCATAATTATTAAGAACTGTAAATTAGACAATCCTCCTGTGTCCAGGGGCAAACTCAGGACCTCAAACTCAAGTCTTGTCTAATTCCTGTCCTCCTTAAGCTTTATCCTGCTGAAGTAATAAATCACACACATTAGAGAAAACCCTGGTGACACTTCTGCAGGTTAGGTACCACCATATCTGGAGCAGAAATTTGGCAAACATCCACAGAGTTCCACATGTGTTAAACCACAGAGGGCAATTTGTGCAACAGGAGCAGAGTGGAAATATTCTGAAGTTAAATGATGCTTAAATTTCAATTCTATGGATGTATTATTTAAAATATTTGAAAGCAAAAACCCAGATAGTATTGTATATGGAAGCAAAAACCCAGGTTAATACTTTAAAACAATTTTAATAATAAGTTCTATGAAGGAATGCACTAAAGCATGAGGATTAAACTGAGAAAAAGACAAAAATGACTAGGTTACAGATTTCCACTCACCAACAATGCAACCCATATTGTAATTTTTGCAAGTATTATGGAAAAAACAAGAGAGAAACAACGTTTAGTACCTCACTGGGAAAAGAAAGAAAGAAAATGAGTAAAATATTCACTTTTAGATATCCAAATTCCCTCATTTGACTGGAGGCCCACGCTCACATTGAAAGCAAAGAGGAGAGGTTTTCCCCTTAATTATCTAAGTAATTACCTTCAATGTCTGCTTTACTTTGGCTGTGGAGACATAGTTACAACCATGAAGACCCTACTGAAACAAGAAGATATGAAGTTCATAAAATGCTCTCCGTCTCCATGGCAGAAAAGTACAGGAGCATCACCTAAAAATGCAAACTGTGACCTTTTGTAATAAGATAAAAGGAAACTCTTTTCTTTTGAGTTACATTGAGAACAACTCTTTTCATTTTCTAAATTAAGGGTAGCTTTTTGCATCGTGATCCACATTACATAAGTGAAGTACACATAATCAGAGAATTATGGACTTGTTGGTCATCGGCATTTTGAAACAGAACCATTAGAATTTGCACTTTCCTGGGGTCCTTTGGTCTCCTGTTTTGAAACAAAAGACAAGTAAGGAAATAAGCTTGCCTGGAAAATAGACATCCAATTTGTATCTCAGTTCCACAAGAGAAAACATACGCCAGACATTTTTGTTAGACAGTGTCTAACAAAATCTAGAGAAAATTATTAATTATTTGCACATTTTCAGTGTGCAAATGCCTACCCGGAGGGGATATCCTGCCACCTTGTTCTTGTTTCTGTGGTACCCCCCCGCCCACCCACGTCTGCCCCCTGTGCCTTAGCAAAGCCCTCCCATCATATTCACCTTCGCAAAGTAATGTAACACCTTCTATTCTACGAATTCCTTCTCCTGTAATTTGAAATGTGTTCAGCATTCTAATCTCCCGATGGTTACAAGGAGAACCCTTTTTATCTGAGTGGCTTTCAATAGGAATGAAAGCACAGTTCCCAGGTTCTCTAAGCATCAGAGGTAGCAAAGTCATCTTTGGGGAAAATTTGTTTCCCTTCTGGTTAGACACTATCATGGCTATAATTTTATTGGTTTGATTGTTCTTTTATTGGTTTGCTTGTTTGGCAAAGCTATCTTCCCTTTGACTGCTAGGATGTATCACGTTCACCTTTCCTTTAGTTTATATGGGTAAATGTACATATTAACACACAACAGGTCATGGATACAAGGCAGGAAGGAAGAGCCTATTCATATCTTTGGTGCTGAGATGTTGCTTGAAATTCATGTTCTTCTGCAGTACTCATTGCCGGGTTTGTTGTCACTGTTGTTACAAGATGTTGAGGACATACATGAGATAAACAAGGCCTCCACAATTGGACAGAGGCAATCCTTGCTTTGTTCCTGTGAATTTACCCCCCTACTCCTAATAGGTCCTCTAGTTAACTGCCAGGTGAGCTGTAGGTTGTTAGTGAAGTAGGGGGAAATTTAAAGCTCTTTCGCAAACATCCCGTGGGAGAGGAGTTTTGTGTTGTGTACACTGTGGTCCAAAATGCTTTGTTGTGCAAAGATAAAGCCCCCTTTAGGCTTAGTCCCACCAGGTAGGCAGGCAATGTGACATGAAGCAAACTTTATAGCTCGTGAGTGTCTATAATTTTTCTAATAACCCCGGACTTCAGAGGACAGTTATGAACTACAATAACAACAAAGCAGCCCCGACCGGTGCAACATGCTCATGGCTAACGCATGGAGGATGATGACCAATTAAACACTTTTATGTATGTGAATGCTACAGTTCCAGATTGCAGTTCTTGGGGTTCTTCTGTTTATTGCAAGTCACAAAGTAAATTTTAATCGGGTTTGTCCTTTATGTGCCTTTAAATGAGGCACCAGAAAGATTAGCCAATTTTCTCTGTATTCTGTATTCTATGAGCTTGCACATTGGAAAAAATGACAAATGACAATGCTCAGAATGAAACTTAGAGATTATTAACTGAGGTGTCAGTTTCCAGGAAAGGAAACAAATATCAACTGGTTGGAGTAATGAAAACAAAGAGCAAGGAGGAAACCATTTACATAATTATGTTTCAAGTAATTATAATTTTTCATGGAGTTTATATTTACCTACAACCCATTTATAACAGAAGCTAGACGGGAAGAACTCTGAGAGAGACCGGCAGCATTTTCTTCTAATTGGCACGAGTGTTAGGAGGGCAAGAGGTGCATGTGGTGCCTGAGGATTCGATGCTGAGGTAATTCAATACAGGAGGTGACGGCCCTATAAGAATGCTGTTGGGGGCAGGTGAGTCTTGGATGCGATTATTCCTTGCTAGTGTTCTTTCAGGGAAAGGGAAAATACTACTTAATAACTTGCTGGGTTTTTATTTTATTTCATTTTATTTATGTTTTTGGTAACATCAGGAGTTTGACTAAGAAGATTGAGTGACATATCCTTGAGGCAAAATTTAATTCCGATTCTTACAAACTTCACAAAACCGTCCTTGATATCTCAGTATGCTTTAAACAAGATGGCAGGAAATGAGAGCTGACTGCATTATGAGACAACGTACAACCAGCTTTAAATGAATGCTAATTATTCATTACTAGTAAGGTTGCAAGAGTATCAGTTAGTAGAATGGATGCTGGCAAGGTTGGCACACACCACTCTAAGGAAGGGCAAGGGCGGCCTGGGCAGTTTGATGGGGAGCCACCTGTCGGTCCAGGAGCAAGATTATATATTTTAAGTGTGGAGCTGAAATTCAAAATTTCATGTATTAGAGTGAAAGACAAAGCAAGGACCAAAATAACCATATCATATAGGAACTTAACTTGCTAACTTTATCAAAAAAGTAGCACCAAGTTCTAATTTATTATTGTCGAGGTTAAAATGACAGCATTTCTACCACATACCCTGACTGCACTCACTAAAACCTTTTCACAATGGTCACATTCGCAAAATGTATTTCTTAATGAATCTGACTGCATCCTGTTTATGCAACTTGAGCCCACGGGGGAACTATATTCAATTTATAATGACAGATATTTCACAGGTTTAGTCTTTGGCTGCTAAAAAAACTCATTAATAATTCAGGAACACAGCATATTAGGTACAGTTGTTTCATTTCTTTCCCCTTTGCAAAAAATCGTTCACATTCATATTGGTGTCGAAATATATAAACAAACAAATACTCTTACTGAGAAGACTATAAAAGAAAGAAAAATCTTATAAGCTTTGTAATTTCATGTTACAATTTAACATCTATTTTGTAATTTCAGAAAAATGATTTGAAAAATTAAAGCACAGTGAACAACTAAACACTTTCATCTCTGCTAAGTTTAACAAAAACTCCAAAGGGAAATCTTACTGTGTGAAATTTAAAACATGGAGGTCAGATTTTAAAATTTTATAGTATAATTGGATAAGGCATTACTAGCTAGATTTACTCAGGGAAATTATTGAATCTCTATCAGATGACTTTTCTTCCTCAATAAGATATAAAAATCAATAAGCACACTGATTTTTTTCAAAGGGTGACAATGATACTAAAATGAGATAATGGATACATGAATATCCTTTATAGTCCATGTAAAAGTAAGATATCTTGACTGTTATCAAGCAACAAGATTAAAAACAGTTAAGAAAATTGTTTTTCTTTTAAATTACTAGACACTTAACTTTAAGGAACTTGACTTCAAAACCACTAGTTGATAGGCCAAATTATTCTCACTTTGCATTTTGTTACAAGTTTAACTTAGACTCTTTGAAGAAAACTATAAAAATGTACAAAAGGCAACTTCACCGCCCTGCTTCTGAAAATTCCTCCATATGTAATTAATTAAAGAAGATTTCATCTTAACAGAGCAAAATCCAATTATAAATCACAATTTGTAATTGAGAAAATTGCTTAGTATTTTTCATTCTTAGAACAAATTTTTTGCTTCTGGAAGACTTTTGAAATATGGTCAATATACTGAAAAGAAAACCAATAAATGTCTTAAGTACGTGAAAACCACTGTTGTTTGGGGTTTGATTTATTTTTCTTGTTTTGTAAGTCTCTGTTTCCTAGTTTTTCCCATTCTGATTCTCTAACAGGTATTTGCTGTTAAATTCCATGTTTTGCCATAGTATACAGGAGCTACCACCAACTGAAGGTCAATTACTAATAGATGCCAAAAGATAGAGGAGTAATACTCATAAAATAATATAGAATGGGTGACATTAAAATGGTTAAAATGGGGACTAGTACTAGTGCCTACCTCAAGAGTTGTGAAGGATAAAACAGAAGAAACTAAGGAAAGCTCCCAAGTAAACATCTGTTACAAAGAAATACTTCAGTGAGTGTTGAATAATATGTACTTGAAGGGATGTGCATGCACAGGTACATACAGAAACAAAGGACTTTTTAATCATAAAATCCTTGATTAGAGAGTCAAATTTAGGCACAGAAAAATCATCTTGATATCTGTTTTAAGTCTATTAAAATGCCAAGTCATTGGACTAATTCAAGGGCAACTTACATCCATTCCACACATACTTACATATGTGCACACCCAGATATAGACTGATATATACACAACATATTATTACACGAATGTACAAATATAATATATCTTAATTTCAGGGAGGAAGAGATTGGGAATGTCAATCAAAGGAACCATGCATTTTCTCAGTAAAGTCATTTGATTTTCCAGTCTTTTTCAGTGTTTAAGTGTAAATAGTTTTGATCTGTGGCCACTAGGGGAAAAGGACCATTTACTTTAGATGCAGCTGAACAGCAAAAGAAAATTATTTGAGATGAAGCAGAGTCACATGGGTATTATAAAACTCAAGGAATGGTGAGTGTTGCTAATTGAGCTGGAGCTGAGAAAGAATACTTATCAAGTCAGATGAAGGTTGGCACAAGTTTAAAAAATATCCTTGCAAATGTCTAACAGTGACAAGTTTTCAGGGGAGAATGATTTTTGGTATTGTGCTCTCATTTACTGTACATTAGAACTGGTCCTTAAGTCACTGAAAGGAGACAAAATGAATTATCTACCTTAAGCATATGAGACCTGTGTAGATATGTTAGCTATTTTTTGCATTCTCCTAATAAATACCAAATTTTATTTTTCTTGCTTTTAGAAGTAGTATCAAATAGACATAGTGCCAGGCTAAAATCTTAAATTAAATATTAAAATTAAATTAAATCAATTTCTTTTCTACATTTAACAGTTTCCAATCCTAAAAATTAACTCCCATACAGACAATACCCCATCAGCAAATCCTTTGTGGAAAAGGCTGGCCATTATTCATTTTGCATTTCTCCACAATGTGTCCCTTTCTCACAGAATGGGGTAAGAGGATTTATGAACATTCGCAAAGACTTTCAGAGATGTTTTACCAAAGTGTAAATTACATCCCTGTTATTACCCTAGCCTAAGTGAACATAAATGAATGACAAATACATGCAAGTGACTCTGATGGAAAAATTATTTAAAAGAGAGAATTTTATAACTGAAATTAAAGCATTTAATTATATGTTAAATGCTATTGATGTTTTTTTCTTGAATTAGTGCCATTCCAAGACAGCTGAACAAGAAAGAGAACAAGTTTGGAAATATTCATGTATTGGCCATCACGTGTCTAACCATGGATTAAACACTGTAAGAGCTGTAGGGGATTTTACACACCCAGGAAGCAAACAGCCATAGAAACAAACATAAACCATTACCTAGCTTCACAATCATAAATCTCCAAATTAATTGATGAAGCTTTTTTCAAGAAAAGGATTTTCAACTTTCAGGTGCTAAACAATGGCTGTTTCTATAATGGTTCTACTAAGATACATGGAAGCTTTAATCTTCTCACTACTTGTTTAAAGCTCTTTTGCATTTTTTTCACAACAGCCCATTTTTCATTACCAGGAAAGGTATGCAATTTGAACCAAGCTACCTTTTACTCCCAGTAAATCAATATGTGTCAGAAGAGCTGAAAAGAATGTAATACCACTCACTATCACTGGACCTTCCCTTAGAGGAAGTCCCAGAAGACAATGCGGGGTTCAGTTGCTATAGTAACACAGCTCTAGTGCCTTTCTTCCTCGGCTTGAGAGAGTGAGTTTTGTTTTTTTTTTTTTTTTTTTTTTTTTTTTTTACCACCCAGGTATAATTCTGAAGAATTTTTATGGTAAAGAAAAAATTATACAGTCAATAACAACATGTGTGACCTTTCTATTGATCTGTGAAGATTTAATTCAAAAGTAGTAAAAAGAAGGTTATTCCGTAACAACGCAAATCCCTTTGCTGATTTCCGGTTAAATTATTCATTGTCTTTTCTTTAGGCCCTTCAAGTAGTCATATTCCTTACACTGTGCAAAAATGTCCTTAAGCTATGAGAATGTTATTGTCAAATTTCACGTAGTTTTACTGAAATGTGGTGCCTGCTTGAAAATGTCCTGAAGTAGTATTAATGCACTTAAAAAATATCTGCAATGATCAAGATTCAGTGAGACTAGAATGCAAATAAGGGAGAGTTGTTTTCTCTCCCTTTTAGTAAAAAGATGTAAGAACAACTAACAATATACCTTAAATTATATGTAAAGTTCTAATTAGTTTAGAATGCTAAATGAGATAGACAATATAAAGAATTTGGACAGTGCCTAACATACAGAGGACACCTCTTAAATATTGTTTTGATTGTTCTCACTATCATAATACAGACTGCAAATATATTACTTCCCTTTCTTTGCGGTAGGCACTGTTGATTAGGAAATTGTATTGTACTTTGTTTTCTGTATAACTTAATGAAAAAATGTTAAAAGAATTACTTTACTACAGTTGAACCTTAAACATAATATAACAAATCCTTTTTAGAAGACTAATCTTGTGATTAAACTTTTGCATATAACGGACTTGGTACAAGAGGAAGCTTGGCGTGTAATGTGTTGTAGGTTAGAGAGTCAGGACTATAAATATCATATCATTTGCTTAAGACTTTAAATTCTTAAGACTTTATTTTTCACTACCTATAACAAAAGAATAAAAACAATATGCTCACAATACGGTAGAGAGGAGTCTGTCAGATAATGTATATAAAGTACCTGGTAAAATGTTAGCAAAAATGGCCTTTATTAAATTTTAGTTGTCTTTTTCATAAAGGTTTCCTACTCATTTCCTTGGAAATAATCTTTTCTAATGGAACTCAATGGCAAAAATGAACACAGAAAAAAATTTAATTATTCTTATTAGTAAACTAATCGGGTTTTAACTGTGGTGAGAGAAAGAAATTGAAAACTTTCATTTCAATATAATTCTTCTTACCAATTACTTTTTAGATTTGCTTAGATTTATAGCAGTTTTCTCAAAATATGTTTTCATGATCTCCTAGCCCAAGATAATGCTCTGGATAAATGATGGGAAGAGCATTCTTTCTATGGTTAGGAATATGTGGAAAATGCCACACAGTATTATTCTTTGTAGGAGCTTACAGGTTCTATCAATATGTTGAAACATCAAAGAAATTGTAGTCAGAGAAATTAGTATTATTTAGTCCTAAAGAGTACAAATTCAGGAGTTAAACTGCCAGGGTTTGAACCTTGATTCCACCAATAAATAGCTTGTGGCTTGGAGAAAATACCCAGCTTTTGTGACTCAGATTTCACAGTTGTCAGTGGGAAGAACACCATTATTGACCACAATGGGATGAGAAGTTGTAGTGAGATACACTGAGTGTTTAGAAGAGGTAAACAAAGTCAACCGTCAGTAGTAGGAGTCCTTTTAAAAGCCTGTCCAAACTCTACCGTGTCTCTACAAATTGTGTCTTGAGTATCTTCCAGAACAGTTATTCTTTGGAATATACTTTGAACAATCCTAAAGCACAATGTTATGGTACTGACAAATTCTGACTCTCTGATAGAAGGCATTCGTCATATTAATGTCCAAGCAAGCTACTTCCCAACATACTGTACTGGCAGCTGTTTTGTCAGAAGTCCTCTTGCCAGAACATAAGAGCAACTCTGCTAAGTGTAAAGACGTTACCTCGTGGATGTTCCGGTCATTGGAGCCGTGTGCATCCGTTTCGTACATTAGCAGAGTTCAGCCAGATCAGTTTATCATATTAAGGTTTTTTCATGTCCCTGAACACTGAGCCCCAAAGGAATGGAGCACCAAGTGGTGAAAGCATTAATGATTAATAGAAAGAAATCGAATGTGTGGCTGAAAGATGGTGCAGTCTGCAAAGAAAAAACAGATTATCTAGACTGTAGATTAATATTTGCATTTTCCCTGGGGCTAATCTTCAACAATGTGAGTTTTCAAAATGGAGAAGCAAAATAGTAAAAAGAAGAGAAGTTAACTGCTTCCTCCAAGGAGAAACACGTTCCAAGTTCATAACGAAATGGAAAATCCTCCCAGACCTATGAGTGCAAAAGCTACAATAAATCTTCCTACCCTGTTCTTAAAGGTGAGATGCTTAGAAAAACAACCATTAAAAGGAGAAGTCAGCTAATTAATTTGACAACTTTCAGAGGGTCTTTGATTCCTTTTCAACTTTGCATTTGCTAGCTTCTCTTGGTTCACGTTGTTTATTACCAGAAGAAAATCATAAGAAATAAGTGAAGAAAAAAAATTAGTTCATTCATAATTCTATATCCTCAGCAATTAAAAACTATTTTCAATTATTCTTGTTCTATCAAGTCTTAATTACAATAACATATCATTTCTACGTACTATTTTATGTGGAGATTAAACTTAGGGGGTATTTTCTCCACTGAGCATTTTATATTAAGCGTTTTCTCTCAATGATACATAAAACTTTTAAAATAATCATTTGTAGTACCACGGACATAAAATGAGTTCTAATTATGTTATACTACAGTGAGTGTCTTCCTATAGTTCTCTCTTCCTAAAGATTTTCAGACTTCAGTACAATCAGAATTGCAGGAGCCCTTGTTACACAAGGTGTTTGGGCACTAACTAATCCTGAAGTTTCTGATTCAGTTTTTCCAGAATGAGTTCATACTTGAGCCCAGGTGGTATCAATCAATTGAATAAGCAGAAGAAGGGGAAAATTCTTACTTCTCTCCTCCCAGAAATCAAGACATTACACCCCAGATCCATCTATCTATATTTCAAAGACACATATCATGATGGATTGGAGATATTCAAACTGCTACTGCAGAAATTGGTAAGAATTTATACTCACCACGTAAATTCAAAAATTATCGTGTACTCTCGAGTTATGACCAGGCTGATATATGAACAACTTGGGTTACAACTGGAATTTTAGTTTTAACTTACGACCAAAGTCTTGTATTACAACCCGAATGCCGGCCACTTGTGCTTCCAGATGGTCTCAGATACAGATTTAACCCTTAAAGAAAGAGTTCTAAAAGGAACATGACAACATCATTTCCTGTGTGGGGTTAATTGAGAAATCCTGGGCCAGTGTCTCTCTAAGGACACGGAGATCTTCCTGTGTACAGGAGAGAGACTTTGCAGGCTGTGTAGAGGAACCTGAGCCTTCATTGACCAACTTGAGTTACAACCAGCCTTCTGAAGGATTGAGTTGGTAAGCCAAGGGTCCACTGTAACTGAAATAATACAACCTTGAAGGACAGTAAGTTTGTATCTGTATAATATAGATACCAATTAGTTGCATTTGATAGTTTAAAGAATAATGCTGCTCAGTGAAAAGTATGGGTGAAAATCTGGCTTTGAGAAATTGGTTTTGATTGGGTAGCAGCAACAACAACAACAAAACTCCCCTTTGCCAGGGGATTATTAGGACATTTGCATAAAAACAAAGTAAAAAAACCTCAGAGGTTTTCCTTATACTGAAGAATTTTTTATATTTGGATAGAGACTGATTCCTTACTTGTAAGTAGAGATATATTTATATAGACAAATGTGGCCACATAATCTTATGGATGTTTCTACATATAGGTGCATGTTAGATATATGGAAACTATCCATCCTTACACTGGTTTCTAGAAATCAACAAATAAACTATACTGTATCAGAAAGTATCTTCCTGGATCTTTCACTGAAAGCTGTACACATTTTTATAGTTTTAAAACTTTTACTTCTTATCATTGAAGTGTATAAAGAGAAGATATGTTTATTTATATACATACATAACCATACAACAATAAAGCAAAGGCATTGGGTGTTGTCACCAGACCCAGGAAGGTGGTTAATGATAATAATGTTAACTCTGGCTTACATTAAGAAGAGTAATTCAAGTGTAACTGTGTTAGACACAGGCTTATTAAGAGAACCTTACATATGACTTTCAGAGGGCCAATTCCTTCTGAGTCAATGTTTTGATAATTGTGTTACCTTTAAGAGTCAAGTCAATAGTCTTAATATACTTAAATGGCACTACTTTGTTCTTTGAATTGGACAAGTCCATTATGACAATAAGAAGACACTACTGACTCAGATGGACAGAAAGCTAGGGGACATATGCTAAGACACCCAATATGTTTTGTTGTGTGTACTTTTTACAGACCAATATACGTAAACATGGCCAGGTGAATATGACCATATTAGCCTCCTACAATGATGTGACTAATTTTAAAATATGGCATAATAATGCAAACTTAAACAATATAGAACTGTAATAAAGATGCACAACAGCAAACTTAGGATCATTTGAAAACCAATTCAGTACCTCTGAGGCTTTTTGAGTAATAAATTTCAGTTCCTTATAATGCATTAGAGCAGAATGACAATCACTAAATAAGTCACTGATACATAATCATGTGTAATATATACATTTTCCTGAAGATAATAGATTACATGAGAAAGAAAACCATCTAATTTGTTAATTATGTGTTTTATTAACATTTCTATTATAAAAAGGAAACTTTTTAATAAAAATGAAGCCCTCTATGTTGGTTCTAGGATCTAGGGCTCAATATTCAGAGAGAGACTCTCTACTGAGAAAGGTCGGCCTGGTAAAATTTTAACAGATCCATGGAGACTAAATCATTCCTATTTAATGTGGTAAAATGAAAGCAGGAAGCTTGGCTAAAAAAAATGTTATCCTTGCAATAAAGGACAATAACTACCACAACAATAACAACAAAATAAGCAACTCGAGAAGCTGTTTCCTAGTAAGACTATTCACCCACATTTATTCCCAATCTTTAATAATAATATATGGCTATATCCCTCTTGCTGCCATTCCAAAGCACAACAGCAAATATTTCCTGGAATTTAAAAAATCCTGTAAACACTGACTTAAAATTAGGTTAAAATACGTAACGATGGACATTATTTTAAAGGTAAATTGTGATGAAACGTTTCCTCACATACGTGCATCAGAGCCTTTAAAAAGACCTGCCCCATAAATGAGTTTCAGGTAAAAGTTGAAGTTAAGAAAATGTTACAGCAACACAATTCCTAATGGTTCATTAGAGATTTGAGTTTTTTAGAAATGTTCGTTGATTGTACTAGAGTAACACATTCAAATCATTCTGCTCTGCAAATAATAAGCAAGATGTTTGTAATTTACTTGAATGAGAAGATAAATAGCTCCTTTGAATTATAATCTCTGTTCTTCAGGAGATGACTCAAAAATGAGGCAGGTAAAATACTATTACTTACTGAAGTTTTCTGGGAATGTTTCAGTGCTATATTTTTCATTTTCTTGTATTTTTAAAAGAGGAACTGTTAATCTTATCAGAAGTCACAATCTTATTTTGAGAAATTAAATTATCTTGATATTTAACAGAACAGATTCCTAGTCAAAGGCCTGAAATATTGCTTTACTAAACCATATATTACAATCTAAGATTGTTTGAATTAAATCAGGACCATTATAAAATGAAAAAAAAGAATAACAAATCCATCATTGGTCCACACTCTTATTCTAACTCAGAAAACTTGGTAAGAAATGACAGTCACTGTTTAATCGTGCTGTGCTTTGATTCTTCTCACTTTGGTCCATAGCATAGGCTTCTTGAAAAGCCACGTTGAAATAATCCAAAAGATGTATGATCATTTCCATAGCATGAGGCATGGAAAACCAGGGAGCATTGCTATTCCCAGTCCCTGTGCAGGAGAGGAGGCTGGGGGAGGTTTCTTTGAAGCTAAATGCTTAAGTAAAAGTGAATATGCTTTCATTTATTGAATTTGATCCTTATTATCTCTTTGTATGTTTCAAAAATGTCAAAAACATAGTTCTCCTTATTTAGTCCTCAATAATACATTCTCAGGCACACTACATTAAAAATAGTTCATACCTTGAAGCTTCATTCCTACTGCAAATA
The DNA here is from genome assembly GCF_053883595.1 of Heterocephalus glaber. NCBI lineage: Eukaryota > Metazoa > Chordata > Mammalia > Rodentia > Bathyergidae > Heterocephalus > Heterocephalus glaber. The sequence goes on from NW_028258293.1 coordinate 8,551,696, forward strand.
TCATAAGGAAGCTCCTGCTTAGTTATTTGGTAAAATTTCCCATCATGTTTTCTCAGTTAAGTCCTGAATGTCCTCCTCATTAATAACAAGATAATAAGTAAAAGTAAAACTTTACCCTAATGAAGAGGATCTTTTCTCCCACTCGGTATCTTCCTTGGGAGAGCCGCTCCACGCAGAACTTGCTGGGACACTTGCAAGGAGGGTCTTCAGAAATTTGTTTCACCTGAAATCGAAGAGCAGGCTGCTTCATTCACCTTCAGCAGGTTCCCTGTAGGCTGGTCAGTCCCCCGCCCCAAGGATTCCAAAGACCCTGGATTATTAATGCCTTCAAGCTCGTCTGTATCCCTGGACACAAGGAGAACACAGGAGTACCATTTGCTGAGGTCAGGTTCTGAAGTGAGATGATGACGTTGATGATGCCAGATGGTACCCAACTGGTACCCTAAGAATAATGAGCCTTGTCTCCTTTCTGCACAGCTAGAAAGACCACACACACTGTGTTGACAAAGTCTATAGGTAGCTAGAATGAACATACTGTGAACTAGCTTAGAATGAATATTTGAGTGTATGTTTCCTGGGTACAGCTTAATTAAATTACTTTCACTCACTGTCAAAATAAGTAAGTGATAATTTTCTTAAATGACACTTGTGTTTCATCTTCTTTTGAACTCTAATATTTTCTCTACGAAATCACCTCTTTTTGAGCGAGATTTGCCCTGCCACTCACTCCATTTCTGTGGTCATATCTTAGAATTTGTTTGCATTTTATGAAATTCATGCCTGAATATCAAATTTTTGTATCATGTATATCTATTTTCCTTACTCTTTTTTGGGGGGAGTTACTGGGGATCGAACTCTGGACCTTGTGCTTGCAGAGCAGGTGTTGGAACCACTGAGCTAAATCCCCGGCCCCTATTTTCTTTACGCTTTAAAAATTTCTAAGTGATATGTGCACAATGCTTATGATAGTTGTGACACCAGAAGATAATGTAATAGTTAGTGATTTTTATAAATAAAACTTTGTGTATGCTTTCCCTGATTTGGGGTTTCGTAACTATCCCTCTTTATCTAACCAACTCTCCAACCTAAAAGCAGTAATCTGTATTTCAAGAGAAAGTTTCTATGGAAGAAATGGTAATCTATGAACAATCTGCAGCCTGTATTTGAGAAGCTGGACAGAACAAATTTGATCTTGTGTAGGATGGCCTGTATTCATCTCGTCCAAATTTTCCCACAAAGATGTCAAGGAGAGAACAATATACAGTCACACGGAAGATAATATGGAAGTTCTTCAAAATATTAAAAATACTGCTACTAGCTGTATAGTATACAGGAAAAGAAATCAGTGTGTCAAAGAGGTATGTTTGCTCCCATTTTTACTGAAGCGTTACTCTCAATATCCAAAATATCAAATAAGCCTCACCTGACCATCAATGGATCAGTTCAAAAACATATGGTATACATATGCATAATGGACTCAACCAAAATGGATTCAAACATAACATAACAGAGTCTTTCCCTTGTAACAACATAGACAAAATGAACCTGAGGAAGATTCGGAAAGACAAACAGCAGCTCATGACCTGGATCAATCCAAAATAGTTGATCTTGTAGAAGCAGAGAGTAGAATGGTCACTATCAGAGATGGGAAAGTTCAGGGGTTGGAGGAGATAAGGAAATATTGGTCAAATGATACCAATATATATCAAATGATATATAATTACAGCGGTATAAGAGGAATAAATTCCAGAAATCTAACATATACCTTGGTGACTAGAATTAACGATGTCATGTTGAATCCTTTTAAAATGCAAAGAGAATGGATATTTAGTGTTCTTACCACAAAAATGATAACTCTGGGAGATAATGCATTTGTTAATTAGCTATTCACCATTTAATAATGTATGTATGCTTTCAAAAGTGCCAAATGTAATATTACCCATTAATTCTAAAATAAATAAAAATTTTAAAAACATGGAAGTAAGTACTGTTCTTCTGAGACCCTAACAGCTGTGACTCAATGGCGATCAAGAATATTCCTCTTATCTCTGGAAAATTCATTCTCTTTTACAATTCATGAAAATTCTGGAATAGTTTTTAAAACACAGAGTATGACAGAATCTTCCTAGATAACTCAGAGTAACTAAACTGGCACAGATGGTCCATGCTAGATACTTCATCTGTATGTCCTCATAATCATAATTTAGATCCTAGCTGCTGTATCATTTTGTATGATAATAATAACAATAATAATAAAATTAATTAAACAAATAAATTATGGTGCCTAAAGATTTGTCAAGAAAGAAATTTGATCATTCTTTCAAATGATACAATTTCTAACTTTAGTCAGTCTTGTATTAAGCAAAAACTATCGGGAGAGTAATGTGTGAACTCCCCTGCAAGCTGGCATAAAAGAATTCAACTTGGTTTTGCTGGAATGAGAAAGATTCCAGAAATAAGGAAGAAAATGACACTGAAGGAAAAACTAGAACGAGTGGAAGAATGCTGAAAAAATGTATCTTAGAAAAAAAATGTATCTTAGGAACTATGTAATTATGCCTCAATGAAGACATACCAAGAAGAACCAACATTTTTAAAGGTACAGATTCAGGATGTACATTTCCACCAGTCCTTGCTGCCATCCGTTCATGTCAGAGTTCAAGCCTGGCTTTCTGGGTTGTTATTTCATCACAGCATATTGTATCCCAGCTACAGCTGACCCTTAGTGTTTCCTTTGTTGGATAGATTGAGTTCCTCGAGGGTTAAAAGGATATTTCATTAGATTTTTAAATCCTTGATGCTTTAATGGCCTAAACACTTGACCAATAAATCCATATTGAATACATAAATGAATAAATAGATGGGTAAGAATATGGATATACAAAGGAAATCAGTGGAACAGAATAAGGTTAGATTTAAAACCCTTAGAGATGACTTTCATTGAAAAATGAGGGTGCTGTCTGTCATTGAGTTAATGATGAAGAAAGTGACTCTGAGCCATTTTTCCTACCATGTTACACTGGGTGCACAGACACATCGCCTACTCATCCTAATGATAACGGGATTATGACCCTAGAGAACTTTTGAAAGGCTATTCTTAAATATTCCTCATATCTATGATGATACTAAAACAGGAAGTAGAAAAGGCGATAACAGTAGTGTCATTCCCTTCCAAAAATGCAGAGCCTCACCGGATTGGGAGAGGCAGTCACAGAATCAATGACCGTGTCTACACGTGTTTTTGGTGTTCATGTGTATCTTTGTCTCTACATAGTTAATGAACATATTAGGTGTGTGTGTGTGTGTGTGTACATACATTTTTCTACCATTGCTAGAAGGGGCACTGTTAGCCTTCTCACTACAAGAAAGGCTTCTACGATGAAAACAAAGATGAAGCGTAGGAAGGCAAGGAAAGGAAGAAAGCATTAGACGGTCACCCAGGAGAAAATCAGACAGATCGCATCAAAAGCACATGACGTGCAGCCTGCAATTTAAAAATGATTGCAGTTAGCACAACTCTGCTCACCCTTCACTAAGCAAGCATTAAATCGCTGTTTGTGGAGTTCCTCGGCTAAGAAATGACAACCGCAGGTCTGTATAGAAAGCATTGTCATCTTGTAGTTTTTGCCTCCACACAGCAACTATTGGTTCCCAATGAATTACAGCGCAAGGAACACTTCCTCAAGGGACCCGACCTTTTCTAATTCCTTCCTCACTCTGAAAATGGACTTGAGTTCGAAAACCCAGGGCTTTTTGGTAGTTGTGTGAGAGGAGAAGGCAGAAATGAAAGAGACAAGGCCAGACGGTGACAGTGGAAATATATTGTTAAGTAAACAGAAAGCGATGACATCTTGGGTTCTTACATTACCTTGGGATAAGTCAGTTTGGCACGTGCTCTGTTGTTGGCCAGAAACTCAGCCAGTTTTCCACTGAAATAGGCTTTCAAGAGGAGCCTGATTACTCCAAATTGTACTCTCTCTCATCCCCGGACTGAGGAAGTTGGGGGAGAAGAGGAAGAAAGTCAGAATGGTTTTATAGAGCTGTATTCAGCTCACTGTGTGGGAACTAGCTCAGCCCGAGGGAATGCAAAGAAAAGAACTAAACCTGACCCCGATATTTATCATAGCGGAATCACTCTATCAGAGCATCTGGGGAATAAATGAACAGGAATGGACCCACTGTGTTTCTTTTGTGATATCTTGATTAAAGAAGGTAGATTGTATCATCCACCAAAAAGGTCACCTATTTTTTTGTTTCATTATTCCCCTAAGTACCAAGCAAAGAAATGTGATGAAACACCGAAAGTTGCGAATCTGGCAGTTATTTCTGAAACTGCTTGCTGGAATATGATCATCTTAACCCAGGCCTTCTGCCCTTGCTTTCTTGCTAGCCCTATTTTATTTTTTCTCTCCTCTTTCTTCCCTACTCCTGCACTTCACCATCATTTTTTCTCTTTTCGTGGCTGCAGATAATAACTCTCTCAGTGTTACAAATAGCTTACAGTATTACGTACACATGCGAACTTTGTAGGCAATCTGTATTTCATACCTATGTTCTGAAATGCATACTGGGGTGCATCCACTTAAACTCTCAATTCTATGTATGCCTCATATGTGGTGAAGCAGTCGTCATAGGGACGGATCCCTTCCTATATTAACTTGAAGCTCTGACTTAAACCATTAGTGAGACTCAAATTACTTTTCTCTCTGTTCCACTGTCTCTGAAATAAAACACTTCCTTGAAAAACTCCCACTTAAACAGAATACAAATAATTCAATTCAGTTCTCCCTAAAGTAAGAGAAAAGAGACTTCTGTGGTGAAATAAACTGGGAAAATTCCAGGTTAAATGAGAATCTTATTACAGAAATAGCCAGAGTCCCTGATATGCCCAAGCGCATTTCCAAACTCCAGGTGGAGGCTGCAATCAGTTGTATTTCTTGAACTGACCTAACCCTAAAACGTTTTCCCCCGTGGCATGTCTGGTGCTGGTAGTGTTTGGTTAAGCATTACTTGAGTAATGCTGAAGACTTACAGAACATAGTATTCTAGATGGTAATGGTACAGAAATAGAGACTTGGCACATTTCTCACATTCACTTAAAACCCCTGCATTCTATTGGAACTAAACTGTAAGTTCTGTGCCCAAACTCTGGTAAACCTTAAGGAGCGCATAACTTCAGCTGTGCTGCAGTGCCCAGCCTTGTTTCCAGCTGAAAGAGCAGAACTTGGGGCCAGGGAACTGGTGCAGTGACTGCTTTGTACTCTACAGAAAGTCTGTATCTCCTCATCAGTGATGAAGGAGGGCTAGAGATGAGGCAAACTGGTAAGAGCAGGAACCATGCTAAGGACACTCCCCAGTACACATAAGGGGCTTCAAGTGGTAGGGTCTCCTTCCTCAGAAAACCCTCAGGATCCCTGAAAAGGTTGTGTTTCCAGAACACGTGGTCAAACCAGAAAAAGAGAACAACTAAGAAGATCTTTCAACCTTAGTTACCTACATTTATAATGAATTCAACAAACATGGCATTGGACAGATATAGATTAATAAAATACGGTTCTTATCTTTGAAAAATAGGTCTTTACTCCGTTAGGAATACATATTTATGCCCAATAAGGTAAATGTTTCCTTAAATATATACAAAGTTCTTTATGAAACAGGGAGTAATTGGCCAATTTAAACTGGGAAGAGAAATTCCAAGAAAAGCTTTATCTAGAAGCTAACACAACCAGAATTTTGAAAGATGAAAAGGTATTTCAAAGTAGATTTAAAAGCAGAAGTCAGAAGTATGGTGAAGAAGCAATAATGGCTATATCGAAACACAGGGGCTACCCTATGGACGGAGGGCTTATGGGACATGTTGGTGAGCTTGGGTTTTAAAGTGGACCAGATGGGGCATGCCTAGATAGACTTAATTAGATTTGAGTCACCTTTAGTGGCATCATTCTTATTGCAAGGAGTTTTGTAGAAAATTGCAAGCATCAAATGATCAACAGTGTCAAAGGCCAGGAAGAACTCTCGTGATTATAGGTCTCAAAAAGTCATGTGATTCAGTAATTGATTCGTGAAGAAGTAAATGGTGACACTGGCTATACAGGCTTCAGCAGTTTGGAAGTCTGACCACAAGACATTAGAGAATGTGACTGGAAGTCACAGCTGAGAGGCAAAGTCCTTAAAACAGGGGTAGTCGATGGGAAAAATATATTTATAAGAGAAAGACTGAAGCAAGTAGACTTACCTATCTTAAGTCTAATACATGACAGGAAAAATTATTTTTATTGGTGCATAAATAATGTACCGTTATCTGCTATTGATACAATGTATTTCCTTATAAAGCAAAGTATGTGATTGCTCCATGAAAGGCATTTAAAATCCTTTCACATCCTGAGTGAACTAAAAAAAATTAAATTAAAATAGTATTGGTGCAGATACCTTAACTGATAGGCTACATTTAGGTTTGGTGTGTTAGAAATGAGAGCTCTTAATTGCTTGGACTGATTATGTTTCTATTCATCTAAATCTGCAATATAGTCCAATGTCTCATGGGGAAAAGCAAAGGAAGCTAAGATGGAGAAATCATCGCTCTCTTTCTCTTCATAACATTATGTCCATCCATCATTTCCCCACCTTTTTCATCTAAGATGCTAGGGAAAGAAACCCCAGCTAGGGACTAATAGGCATCTATAGTCTGGCTACTGTGTTCATCTGGCACATGGTCAATGCTAGTTTCTAAGGACTTTCCAGGAATGCAAGACCTACTTCGATCTACTCTGGCATTATCATTTTCTGTAAAACTCAAAAACAATCAAAAACTCATAAATTAAAACTTCACACCAGCAACATTTCAGCCACTGATAATTTATCTTCTTCACTAGTGCTTAAGAGGCAACAGCAGTACAGTGAGAATTTTTAATTATCCAGTTTGCTGTTATACCTAGAAAGTGCTTATTGTGATTATAAGGATATTATTAAAATTTGTCCTGAATTCCCCAAACTGTGACTCAAAGACTTGTTGGTAGAGAAACCCCAGAGAGTTTGATGGAGTTATATTGGAATCTCAGCTCTTCTTCTCTAAGCAAGTTATTGACCTTCTAAGATTCCATTTCTTCAACTAAGAAACCGGCCTTTCAGAAATGAGAGCACTGGATAAAGCAGACGACTCTGGGTGATGGCAGACAGTCAGTAAAGCACAGTTATCTTCTCTATCACATGTTTGGTTTTCTTTCTGTAACAACTCTCAAGATTTTGTGCCTTAGGGTTCTTATCCGTCCGAAGAGGCATCAAAAACCAGTAGCAATAAGGGGTAAGTGTTCTCGAATATCATTTTCCAGTTGTTGACTTCCCCTAACATTTTAGACGCTACTCAGCAGAAGTGAGTGGCCCTTCATTATAAAAGATGGACTCAGTTTTGAATTTCAAAATGAATAGTAAGAACACAGACTTTTTCATAGGGGTTTAAAATGAATTTCAAGGAAATTGAAAGAGGGGAAGGTCAGGCTGACATGAAACTGCAGAGAATATGCTTTATAGTTAAAAGGCAACGCACTGCTGGTGAGAAGTCTGAGCGATTTTACTTACGGCATCGTCCAGTAAGTTTCCTGTGCTCTTTTTTCCAGAAGACTTTGATGAAGGAGAAGGAGAAGGAGAAGGAGCAGAAAGTGTTTCTTCCTGTTCGATTTCTTTTTCCAATTTTATCAACCCGGGAGGCTCCACACCGTACCTTTTAAAAAGTGTCAGATCATTACACATGCATAACTTATCCTGATGCAGTTACCACACATTGCTTTGATTATGAGCTGCATTATATAAGGTGCTGCCTTTAAAAGCAGCATTAACTATTTCTGGCACTGAAACAGTAAGTGCTCAATTAGCACCCTGCAAGCACCAGAAAAACACATACACCTGCTTTGTATGTATACATGCTCATATACATGTATATGAGCACACATATAACATGCTAAAATAAATTAAAATATTCAATGCAATGTGTGAATGAGTCAACAACATGAGTAATCATGGGATATTTATCTTTAGCTTTCACATTGATCAGCTTTAACAGTATAACTGCTGCAAGTAAGCTCCATGTTGAACATGAGTTTGTTAAATACGGAGGTAAAGGTGACAATTCATAAGAGCTTAAGTATAGCCAAGATACCTGTGAACAGACAAATGGAAGAAGAAAATGTGGTATATGTGTATACCATGGAGTATTACTCAGGCATAAAGAAGAATGAAATCATGTTATTTGCAGGAAAATGGGTGAAACTGGAGATCATGCTCAGTAAAAATAGCTAGACTCAGAAGAAGTAAGGACAGAAACCCAGGAGGTAGACTTCTGGAGACAGGGAAAGGAGTAAACAGGAGAGGGGAAAGAAAGAGAGCAGGGAAGGATAGGATTGAAACTGACTGAGACACATGCATTTACCAACTTCCCATAGTAAACTGCATCATCATGGAACATTAATGCTCAGTAATAAAATATATTTTTAAAGGTATTAAGATGAAAAATGGTGGAGATAAAATCAGAAAGTCAGAGCCAAGCTTGAAAAGAGCAATATGTCAAAATAAAAATTTTAAATGACTTAATAGGATAAATTCACTGTTTTTTTGTTGTTGTTGTTGTTGTTTGTTTGATTTTGGTGAATCGAACTCAGGGCCTCGTGCTTGCCAGGCAGGCACTGTGCCAGTGACCTACATTCCTAGCCCCAGAATAAATTCACTGTTAATTGAACATCATCAATGGGCTCAGAACAAAGCCCAAGGGTCATACGGTATCATTGGTTAACCTTTCAGAAACAACATAATGAAAGTACATATATTGTTACTGGTGAGACAAATAAACATGACATGAAACAGAAATAATTTAGAATAACAATAAGAAAAAATTATGATTTCTGAATTATAAGTGACATAGGAATTCAAAGAGAAAGAGATATATACTTGCTATCAGGTTCATATCATTCCTAATCATATTTTTCTTAAGCTACACTTAAAATTAGGTTTAGTTTCCTAGACATATATCAGTTGCACTTAGGTAGAGACAGCAAAGATAATTCCAGAATTTGAGAACTGTGAATGATTTTGGGGTCATCTCGTTACACTCCTTCATTCTCACAAACAAGAGTACACATCTCAAGAAGGTGTATAAACAGCTAGGAGCAGAATAAGAACGGAAATTCAGGTTTTTTGCCTTTGGAGCTGGTGTCAATTTCCCTTGACATTTTCATCAGGTGACTTTTTAGTAGAAAGGAGAGAAAATAGTCGCTTGGAGATTACAAGTATGTTACTGATAATATACAAAGCAAATCATCTATAAGCAAAGAATAAATATGTTGACAATATATTTGTGCCTTTGATTGAATGCCGTGTTAAATCATCATTAAATGTAAAATTTTAAACTTTTGTTCTACTTGAATGGTTTGCTATTTTAACTGCCATCACTGCATGTATATTTCATGTAAATTTCAAGGAGGAAGAAATTTTTCCACTTTTGATAGTTTTTTTTTCTTAGAGAAGGTGCCCAATTCGGTTAATTCCTAGATTCCCTGCTTCATTATTCATTTTTCCATAGTGAAACAAAAGAATTTTAATCAACTGAGCATGCCTGACTCAGTTTACCTTTTTCTTCTAAGGAGAAAGCTGTCCACTGGAAGCCATCTGTGGGCCTTCCACTTCGATTCATCTTTGCTTGTGACTCGGGAGTTACTGGCCTAATTCTACAGTTCATTTGCAGATGCTAACCATGTCTGCCAGCTTGGACCTTTTCAGCTATGAAACTGATATTTGATATTTCATCTGGTATTCTTTTATTTTGTTTTGTATATTTTTTTCAGAATTCACATAGACGCCCTATGAGAGCTGGAAAATTTATATTAGAATGCAGCACAAAAAAGCTCAAGATGGCACAATTCAACTGACAAATTACCACTCTGGGGACAACCTCGAGTCCATGGAGTAAGTTTTGACTCCATGATGAATAGTCATTAGGTGTAAAGACGTGGCCACCATTTGCCATATTTTTCACCTTTTGCACGTATTAACAAATTAATGAGGCATTAGTGGAAGCCCTGCTGGACTGCACATTGTATAATGAGGAGACCATTGTCTGCCTGTGGCATCTGCATCAGTCTGAGTGCATAGTAGGTACCTAACAGCAACCACACGAATGATCGAATATTTCTTTATTCTTATGTAACAGTGACGTCAGGTTTTAAATGTGAATCCAATGTCATGGCTTTGGATTCCTAAATGCACATCTCACTTTAATAAAACATGTCATCTTTAAATGTACAAAAATGGTCTGCCAAGAAAAAAATAAACAGTTCTCCTAAAAGACTAAGCCTTGTCCAAAACTGAAACACATTTTTAAAAATATTTGAGTAATCATTAGTTATGCTAAACTCTACATAGCATCGCATTACCACGGATAACTTACATGGAGATACTGTATGATTATTATTCTTCTCTGACATAGACTTGAACTAATTATATCACTAACCTATTTCTTAAATTGAGCAAGTCAGTAAGTGTCTAAAGCCTATTTTCTGTCAGGAAAGAATAGGTAAAAATGGTCCACCGCTGAAGTCCATTACAACAGTGGAGGAAGAAAGGAGAAAGACAGTTAGAAAAAGAAAAGCTGTGGAAAATCTTCCATGATTCTAGTACTATTGGGCATCTTGACATACATTATTTTTGAGCTTTAGTTTTATTTTAATTTAGAAAGAGAGTTCAAATTCCTGTGTTCTAATATTGTTGGAAGAAATTAAAATAGTATATATTACATGCCCCAGATAGCATCTAACATGCAGCACAACCTCTGAGACTGATGTTTATAAATTAATTTATTTAATAAAGTTTGCACAACTGCAACCCTAACTGCAGGTCTAAGTTTCAAGTAGCAAATCTTCAGTTTATTTAAAATAGCTACCATCAAGTGACAATGTGGCTAACAGCCTCAAAAGTAAGGTGCCATTGAGATGAAAGGCAATATTTTCACTTCTGTTATGTCCTTTGAAAAAAATTTGTTTTCCTTAAAGGCTTAGAATTGTGGAATATCAGAAATATTTCAGGACTGGAGCTTCACAGACCAAGTTATAATCTCAGCTTAGCCACTGGCTAGCTAGATGAACTTTGACAAGCAACTTTTTCTAATCTCTTTAGACTCCTGTGGCTCTTAGTTCCATGAAGATACAAAAGGTTGTTACGTTTAATATTCTTAGGAGAATAATGTAAGCTTGGTAGTGAGGCTAGAGCAACTTATCATACAATTGACAGCCAACTCAAGAGTCAGTCACAAGGGAAAATACCATATTTGAAAGTAGAAATTAGGTCAAGAGGAAAATATGATTTCATTTGTAATTCTTGGTAGACACAAGCCATCTTTTAAGAACAGGTTGCATGAGTTTTGCCTTTTCTTAATAAAGTGAAATATTAATGCACATGCTATTAGAGTTAACAACAGACTCAACTCTATGTCCAACATAAACAAGGTAGATTTGGTTAGCATAAAATCGGTTCCAAAGCCACACATGGAAAATCTTATCCCTGGGGATTTTTCTTTATCTGGAAACGCTGAAAATGAGCTATGCCACTAAACATAGAAAATCAACCCTAAGCCCCAAATCTCTGCTTACATTGGCTTTTGAATACTTCAAGCTGCCTCAGGTACAGTCTGCCCATCCCGAAATTAACACTTAAATACCACTCATTGGCTTCCTGTCAGTCTGGAGTTGTCAACAGTCTGTAAATCATGAAATTCCCCTGGGACTGAGAACGTGCACCTGCAAACCAACTTAGCCATCACATCATCGATCTCATTTCTAGTCTCCAAAAGGCTACTGGACTTTCCTTTCCATGACTAACTTTACCACTTCACGTTTCTATGTGGTCTATAAGGTTTTCACACATTTATCTCATTGTCCCTTCTCTTCCAACTACAAGTCTCTAGAGATTTAGAAGGGAATAGCTGTCGTTCTCAAGCTGAGTACGAGTCAAACTAATGAGCTCAAGAAGGTTGAATCTATGAAAACCAAATCCTCATAGACCTCATTGGTATAAAAATAAGGCAAATACCCTGGGCAAATATTTATTTTTTTGTCATTTTAAAACGTCAAAGTGCTAGAGAAAGGGTCACTTGATTAATGACTTTCTGATGAGATTCAAGAAATTGATTTCTCATTCTTCTGACATAATTTTTGAGATTGATCCATATGAAATAACTGAATCCCCAAACTAGGGACTAGACAATTTACTCAGCATACTCAGTAGACTTTAGTGGACTAGTTTTGAAACAAGAGTCATCTGAAACCTATTTTATTAGTGTTCAGAGAGCATATTTTTTGGACAAATGAATTTTATTGACAAATTCTTCTTTTGAAAGCATGTATCAGTTTATAGATTCTTGCAAGATTCCTTTTGCCCAATTTATCTATTTTGAAGCAATTTAAACACAGATTGATATTTAGAAAAAAAATTGATCATGTGAGGCATATGAAATTCTTAGAAGTTAGTTCAAGTGCTTTAAATAAGATGAATATTCAATTAATAATCTTGATATAAGACTAATCTTCCTTTAAGTAACACTTCTCTCCATCACACTAACGATTGAAATAGAAGATTAAAGGAAATGCTCACACAGGATTTTATGAGTCATGATAAAATGTTTTCCAAATCAAAGTAGCACCCTAAAACCAGAAAAAGTTCGGCTGTGAATTTGATTCTTGATTATGGCCCCAAACTAAAATATCCGAAGCTTTCATCGTTATTATCAAAGTAGTCTTAGATCCGCAGTCTATAAGATGATTTCTAGTAACTTCTTTTTTTTCTGTTTCTGTCGATTAATGTCAAAGCACTGTCATGAAAATTTGAGGCTTTATTGCGTTGCTTTTGCTGAGTACTTTACTTTTCACAAGACCAATGTATGTTTGCATTCAGAAACTGACACCTTTCTGAAATTAGCAAACATTTCACTCTCTGGTAATGATAGTTCTATTTAGTTGAAAATAAAGGTTTTACCCATAGGAATAAAAATAGGTGGTCTCAGTCTTCCATCTCGCAACTCAGAAAGCCCAGGGCCCTTGGAGGAGTTTTGCTGGGTCCCAGGCAGAAGCAAGGGGTGGAAAATTGGAATCATCCTGGGCCACAGTACTGAAGCTATGAGGATGCGTTTAAGATGACATTTATGAAATGTGGAGAACTAAATATTAGGAGCCAAATACAAGAAAGCATCCTCTATCAGGGATGAAAAATACAACACTCGTAAGATTTAATTGGGAATATTTTTAAACATCAAAACTCATCTGTATTATAGGCAAATTAATGTTGTGATTTTTGAGAGCTCTTGCAAAATCCATTCTAGTTTTCACTAAAGTTGTTTTAATTTATTAACGTGTGTAATCCTTCAGTGTTCTCTCTACCTGCTATTCAGTTGTTTACCTCATGTTGCACATAGTGACAAAAGTAATACCTCAAGTAAGATCACAATTTATTTTCTTCCCTAATGGAAAAAAATGTGTAGTAACACACCACCCTCATGAGCATGAGGAAGATAAAAAGCAAGCATTATAAAATAAATATGTAATGTAAGGGTCATCTCGGCCTTTACTTAACTCTCCCGTGATATCAGTAATTTTTTATGCTGTAGGATTTTTCATGGTCACACAATGTGGTCAGACGCAGTGGCCCAGAATGATCACAATTTTTAAATATTCTGTGATGAGGAGAATTCTGCATATGATATCCCACCTTACAAATGACAAAAAGGATTCCTTTTCATTTCTTTTAATTTGTTTTACGTCTTATGCAAAGGACAATCAATGCCAGACTCAGAGCTGGAAGAAGCATGATTTAAGGCATGTTTTTACAATGTATAGCTTGTCTCTTCCTTCGATTACTCAGCCATAATTAAATGTTTTCATTCCTAATCAGAGTTTTTGGGCAAAAAACAGTACAATTACAAAGTAAAATTATATCTAGGAAACGGGTAAACAATTATAAATGAGAGGAGTGGGAAATGATAAGCGCCAAGCAATTCTACAGAGAGAGCAGCGCCCTCTATTGACCTTGAAGCTTTCAGAAACCTTGCTTCTCTGGTGCATCTGTTTACGTTAGGAAAGCATTATGACCTGGCACTTCAGCCTAACTCATGCACAGTTACAGCAAACAGCATAGTTACTAGGAGGAATTCTCTTTTCCACGAGCATTTCAGGCGCAGCCGCTCAGACGCTGTGGCCTGCCTTTGTGTCTACTCTTCCCTTGCGTGCAGCTAACTTTCCGTTTCTTATGGGAGAGCAGCTGGGTCCCTGGTTCTGCTCTGACGATTTTTCCTGGAGGCCCAAAGCCCCAGGACGTGGGGTAGTGGGCTCGGCAAGGCCCTAGAAGCAGCAGAACCTCAGTCCTGCTCCTTCACAGAACTCGAGATGGGGGGCACCGAGGAGAGCAGTACCCAGGAAGCAGCCCGGCCACGAACTGAAAGTAGGCCCCGGGCAGCAAGGTAGGGAGATCCCCAAATATTACACAGTGGTTCTGTTTTATTCCATGTTGAATAATAGTAATATTTAATCTGAATTTTTTTAAAAAAACATGAAAGCAATGTTTTTCAGCCCAATCACTGCGGTACAAAGAAATTCATACTTGATACACAGTTCACTAAAATTATATCGACTATGATGATTTAAAGAATTTGGGATTACTTCTCAACACAGGTTAGAGCTTTCTATTGGATTGTGGAAAGAAAAAAGTCTGTTTATGGGCAGTTAGTTTTCTAACCATGCAGGAATTTCCTGATGTTCATTCATTGTATTTTTCCCTTGATTTTCTACATAAAGTCTCTATTTGAGTATGTGTTGTACCAGTGATGTCTCTCGCTGTATTTTACTGGTTCATCTGATCTCAACCCTCAAAGGATAGCCCGGCCTGGGCGAGAAAACATCTAATTAATTCTGAATTTTCATTCTGGATCAAGATCTCTTCAAACATGTACATGTTCATTTCTTATTCTTTGGTTTTCATAGAACTATCAGTAGCCCTGTCTGTTGGTGTGTGAAATATAAATGGGAAAACCCTAAACCAAAACAAATTTGCCTACATAATACAGTCTCTCCCACTACTTATTTACCTACAGTTACTTTTGTTTTTCTTCCTCTAGAAGAAAACATTTTCACATACTATGTCTTTATGTAAACTTTCTCTAAGAAAAACAATAATTTTAAAATTATTTCTTCATTTAGAAGTAGAAACTGAAAGATCTGAGAGATACATGAGAGGTTTCACGCGAGAATTAAGGAAAAGGAAGCCAAAAATATTAAAGAATAAACTGCAAGCAAAGACGTGAAGGGAGAAAGCATAAAGGCTAAGAAGAGACTTAAAGAGAGTTAGCTGTCACATAAAACCATATGTACAATATCCTCCTTCATGCCCCTTACAAGAAAGGTTTAAAGGGAAACATAATTGACCAAAGGATATTAACACATGATCAGACATAGTGCTTTCTTTGACAAGAAGATCATGATGTCAAAAATATTTGTAGCATACTTTTCGCTTGAACAATTGCTTTCAAGATGTGTACTGCAATCATATTTAAATAGGTAGTTCCTCAACATCCAGGTTAAACATCAGTCATGGAAGCCATTCTGCCTCCGGGTTGCCTGGATGCTGAGATGGGAAGGTCCTGATGTAGCAGCAGCTATGACCTACCTGGCTGCAATCCGGCCAAGTTCCAGCAAACAGAGACACACTTCTCTTGGTTGCTTGTGGAGGACTGGAAGACAAAATGGAGGTAGATGCCTTTACAACACAAGGGATTGTGAGGTAGCTCCTCAGACTCCCCTTCACCCCTATCCCTTATGATTCCTGAAAATGAGCTGATTTTCTTTCTGATATTAATACAAGACCCACCCTATTCCCTGGGACACTGAGCTGTACTAAAGGAATTATGTAGCTATCAGAACCCTGCCAGGCATCCTTCCCAAAAGCTACCAGTCTCAGAAACTCTCAAAGTAAATAGTTCTCATCCTGAAAATACTTTTCCTTAATTAGCTCAATTCAATATTGGTTACACATGGAGCTGTAATCATGCTATAAATATTTACTTCAACACACACAGCACATGCAAGACAATGGAACAGACTGGACTTCTTAATATTCTGGGTCTACTCTTCGCTGGTGATTTTAGCAGAAATAATGCAATGAATAAATGCAGGCATTATAAACCACCGTTCTTTGTTAGCCCACAAACAAAGATGCATGTCAAGTGAGACTGTGAAATGTGAAGTCCTCTCCTAATCAAATCTGATTGAATAATACCTTAAAGACAATTTCAACAGGCTGGATTTTGTCAATACTTGCCAATGTGCCATCAGCCACCTTTACCCATCAAATGAATGAGTCAGAAGACTTCTATGAATTTATATTCTTATTCCAATATAATTTGATGATTCATTACTCTGCTTTAATGATGGCTCTGGATACACTGACACATGTTGACAAACTACACCTGCATTTCATGATCCCACAATAAGAGCTCACCCTGCTCCTACACTACTTTCTTTTGTAACAAAGAATATTTTTTAAATGTTAGTATATCCATCCAAGAAGAAAAAAATATATTGGAAAAGTTTTGCATTAAGAACAACCTTTAGAATGTTTTACAGTTACCTTTATAATACAAGTCTTGCTTGTTGATAAACTTTAAAAATAGCAATACTGTTTTAATTCTTAAACATAGAATTTTATAATAATCCAATTTTCTAGTATTAGTCTTTTAACCTAAATATTTTAATTCCTTCCCTCCACATACAGTAGCAGCCTAAATGTAGTCCACTGACATCATAATGAGATTTGCTGGGGATAGGTAGAAATAGAAAAAAATATTTTCTTTGGCTTTAAATGACATACAATTTAATTATTTTTTAGAAAGTGTCACTTTTTTTTTTGGTACCGGGCATCGAACTCAGGACCTCGCACTTGCGAGGCAGTCGTGGTGCCACTGAGCTAAATCCCCGGCCTCAAATGTCTCTTTTAATTCTTCTAATTACATTTTAATGGCATTAACTATGTTCATTTAAAAATACCATATAGTTTCTCTTACATGAGAAATGCAAGTTATAAATAAAGAGCAAAATAAAAGGTAGATGATAGGAAGTTAGGTGACACATCTCTCTCAAATGGGAAGAGGATCACCAGATGGGAAGAGAGCGGAGGCGATGGAAACAGGAACGAAGATGCATTCTGTACCTTGCCAACCCCACGCACGGAATGCAAACATTGTGTACTGCAAACATAGACTAACAAAATGGTACATGTTTGTACTATTCACTAAAATAGATCCTGGAAACAGCGAATTACAGAATATTTCTGTTCTTGATAATACAGATTTTAGATTCAGTGTCTAGTGAACAGTCACAAAATCTTACAAAGAAAATAATTAAATTGGCTTCCCATAAAGATATTGACTTCTTCCAGAACAAATGTGCCAGCTGGCTACGGCTAGAAAGACACCACCTTTGCAGGATTTGATGTATTAAATCAACTGCAGTCCAAGGTAGCTCGGAGAGTGTACTTTCACATCAACACCAATTTCAAACCAAGAATAGTAACAAACATCACAAAATAGGAGTGAACAGATGAAAATCAAAATTCTTCTCTGGATTATCAATTTCTTTGAGTTCGGGGTTTTAAAACACCATGTCGATGGTACAAAATAAGAAAAAGAAGTTCTGAGTGGGAGGAAGGACTACATAAAAGCTGAGGAGAGAAAGACTCTTAATGCCCTGTCAATAGCCTCATCCTAAGTAAAAGCTGTGTGAAGCAGGTGGCTAAAGCTTTAGGAGCTTCAGATCATTTTATGCATTTTATGGGAACAGTGTCAAGAAAAGAAAATTATTAGTGAAGTGAATAAATGGTGTCAGTGTAGTCAACTGCCCACTGTAAAAGTAATTCCTGGTACAATTAAAATGATTTTTTAACCACATTCTATATTCTGAGGACTATAGAAGCCTTAGTATAAAATAGGTATATTTTATGGAAAAATCATATTTTTTTGAAGAAAAACAATAATGTGGGCAATATAAGAAAGACAGTTTGATACAGAGGATGCATCTCTTTGTTTCCTCATTTGTCAAATTAAAGTATTTTGCATGACAAAACTCCAATGCTGACTCTACATAGAGAACCATACACAGAACCTATATAGAATGGATGGACAGAGTACAGTGGTTGTAGGATTCAAATCACGAAGATCCCAGTATGAGTGTGAGCTCTAACATTTACTCTTTGTATCATTTTGGGAAGTTATTCCATAAAATCTCACTTTTCCAAGGAAAAATAATACTGCCTAGTCCACCATATTTTTGTGATGATCAAGGACAATAAGAACCATATAGGAGTAAAAGAAGGATTCATACTATCTTTCCTCTGAAAAATTCTCTTTAAGACAAACAGCTCTCTAGTCAAAAGTGATTATTATGCAAATGGTTTTTATCACTGCATGGTTTTATTAAAAAATAATCAAAACCAAGTCAAAGAAAAATATAGTGCAGAAGACCTCTGGGAAAAGTAACACAGACCCCCCCCCCAATTCAAAAATACGTGGTGAGAGACTCAGTCTCATAACCTAGATTCTATAAAAATCTCAGGGGCATCAAATGTCAAACGGAATGCTGATGGAGTTAGCGACAAAAAACTCGGCCTTCCACTAAGGCAGAGGGCAGAGTTTCAGTGTCACAGAATCTGCAAGGATTAAAATGCACCAGGCCATGAACAGCTTAGCTAACTATGTTAAGTGTAAACAGATGGGAAAGAAATGAAAGCATGAAATATTTGCTGTCCATTTGTTTTCTATATAAACGGAGGCTACAATATTTATGCTAATTTGAAGGAAAGTGCTTTTAGCTTTTTAACTTTGGAAGGAATGTGAAAAGCTATTGTTGGCTAAATACTGTTGAATTATGAAAACATCATTAATTAATTATTGCATATCTTCTCGAGGTAGAGAATAGGCTCTGATGAATCTGGGAGAGTAGTAGAGTAGAAATAGTGTGAACTGGAACACAGAGAGATTAGATTCTCCTCAAGGTTGCCTCATTTAATGATTTGTGAAAACAGTATCACCTTCCATTTGCTTTTCCCAGTAAGGTAGTTATGTTGTTGAGAGCCCTTGCCAAATGGTAACTAGTTAAAATGTTGCTCCCTTGACAGTGAAGAGTTCACAGAGTAGCAGTATTGATATCAAGAAGTAGCATATTAGGAATACAGCCCAGCCATGCTGATTAGAATCTGCATTTAGACAAGTTTGCAATGTGATGAGCACATACATTAAAGTTTGACAAGCAAGCATGTGCTCATTACTCAGAAACGTGAACATTCTCATACCTGTTTACCTAGAGATATTTCAGTGCACTGTGCTATGTGAGACCTGCTGCACAAATCTGAATGACAATGGTGGTGGCAGTAGTGATGAAGATGGGTGGAGAGGAAATAACTCATGCACTTAGTGGGCACTATGGGCATTTCTATCCTGATGGGACCTCTGTGTACCAAAGATGCTGGCCCGAAGGTGAAGGGGCAGCCACAACCTGCTCTGTCATTATGAGTAAAACCCACACAAAAGCCTGTGAATTGAGGTGTAGGGGACAATTAGGCAAAGCAAATTTGGAGCCACAACACTCACCTGAAGAGGTTGCATCCCCTCAATTTAAAAAAAAAAAAAAAAAGAAAGAAATTGATCTGAAGCTAAATAGAAGGAAAAAGTAAACATGGAAGAATTATATGAATTCATTGATGCTGAGTATCTAAATTCTTCAGAATCAATAAGACAATTTGAACTAGAGCATGGCATCCCCATAAATCGTATAAAGAAGGCATGGCCATTCCCAGTCTCAGTAATAATGTAAGGTCTGTAGCATGATTTGTGTGTCGTTAATTGCTCTTTCCTCCAATTTGAGAAATGTCCTGGAACAAAGGTTTCTCTTTCAGCACCCAGGTTAAATTAACAGATTAATTCAGTATCACACAGAACTGTAGTCAGAGTCAGGTGTTTTCTAAGTTGATCTTCATTTCTATTTTATTTCTCCTTTTACTTGAAATCCTACAAACATTTAAAATTACCTCACAGTGTCCATTTCCATAACATTGGAGTGTGACTTGGGAGGCAAATGGAGCTGTATGCAGATCTTAGTTGGGCCTTTTAAAAAGCACAGTAACACTGAGCACAGGATTTAATTCTCCAAGTCTCAGCTTCTCCTTTGTAAAATGGTGGCTGCGAGAGCTTAAGATGGTGAGTGAGGTGCACTCTTCAGCCACTCTGCTGAGCTGGGAACTCAACCCTGCAGCCTTGGGACAGTGAAAATGGAATCCTGGAAAAGCTGGAAAGCTGTCCACTTTCCTCATTCAGCCCTGGCGCTGTCGAGTCCTTGATGAAGCTATCAGTCCACTGAGAGGCTGAGCTCTCTCTCAATCAGTCTATCTCATATTCGCTCTGGCAAAGGGCTACTGGCTAGATGGGAAAAGAGTTTCTTGAGTTCAAAAATAAAATGTGAATGAAATGCTAATAAATAAGTACTTCTCTAAACGAAAAAAGTGTTTAAAAAACATAAAAATAATCCTCAAAGAAAATGAGTCTGGGAAAGAAATGAAATGAATATAAATAACCTAGAGCTGAAACTCTGTCACAAAATTGTTATCGTACATTGATACTAATAATATAGCCTTTTTTCTCAATGCAAATATTCTTATAGTCCTCAATATAGACAAGAACAAGAACAAAGACAAAAGGTGATTTAGGAAACACCAGAAGGCAGGCACGAATTCTTTTTCTGAGGCAAACTGACTTTAAATTTTAAAATGGAAAGTGTCAATTTTTAAAAATTTATGCACAGTTCATTTCAATTTTGTGCAACAACATAAATCCAATACTGCAAATAGATAATGCTTGCCTCTGAAACAGCATGCTAACCAGTGTTCTACAGAACAAAGGATTTTGTAAAACTTGTCACCAGGACAATGCATCAAAAGAAGACAGTATCACACAACAAACAGCAGACACAGGAAATAAAAATAAATAAATCACACACATTTGCATGCTACACAGCAGATAGCAAACCCTTTTCTTGCTGAGGAGAGTCTTTCTCAGAGAAATAGATGAAGAATAGTCACAGGCTTCCAAATCCTATAATCATCCAATAACATAATGACATTGACATAATTATAGCAAACAAAATAGTATTCCCATCCCAGTCCTTTTAATTTCATTCCCCAGAATGTCAGAATGTGTACAAATGAGGAAAAGTAAGGAATTGTCTGGAAAAAATTAACTGGACAATTTGTAAATTGGTGTGCAAATGTAAGTTTTGCATAGATCTCACAAGAATATCACTAATTAAAGAAAATGTTCTATAGTTTAAAAATGTTAGAAAAAATAACATTGCACAATTTAAATGTGTTTTTAACCTGAGAATAAATGATAGATTTCTGATCTTAATTTAAATGGTAAAAATGAGCCATATAAAATGTGCCTTAGAAAAGGTTATATATAAATTAATATTTTAAAATATTAAATTTACTGTGAGGGAGATTACAAATTAATATAGTCTAATAACTTTTACATGTATTTGAAACTAAAAATAGAAATGTTTTCACACCTTCTAAACATTTTATTTTTTTTGCGTCACAACTAGAAGTTCATGTTTTAGAATAATTATTGGAAGATTTTGTTTTTAGACTGATAAAGCGCATACTTTTATATTCAAGAAAATGAGTCATCATTATTTTAACCTAAAGCACAATCCCAAATATTTTATAGGCATCTAATGAAACCAAATATTAATCTTTATTAAGAGTGATGCAAAAGAAAGGCATTGACTTCTGTGTCAGCATGGTTTGAACAGTAGGGGTCAGGGTGATCCACACATGTATCATACTCCATAAAATTAGATTATGCTCTACAGATAATGCAAAATCTACATCTGCTACTATAGCAGTATATGAGTATAGCCTAAACAGTGTGAAAATGCCTTTATAATGTGCTCTCAATAAATATATTGTCAATAAACATGTCAAAAAATAATTCTCTATATAAATTGATCCAATAGCATCTTAATATAAATATAATTAATTGTTCATGTTTCAGATTACATGCCATAACTGTTCATTTTCTAAAGTTTTCTAATAGATAAATGAAGAAAACACCACTTATAACAGAATCATTATTTTTCTTTCAAAATCTGAATATGGATTTTAATGTTCATATACTAGATATAAATGTATGATCTCATGTTCCTAGTACATCATATTTTCTCACATTCTTCAGTAATTTCAAGAATACTCTTTCTGGTTGGTATCTTTGGATTGCTATAAGTTTTTTTAAAGCTAACATCCAGTAACAGGCATTGTGTTTGTTTTTTTAGTTTCAATGGACTTTCTGAAACCTATCTCTTGTAATCTCCTTCAGATGAGCTTTAGAAATAGAACAACTTAAATCATATGAGCATTTCTCTGGTCTTTAATATATAATGTCAAATAACCCTTTAAAGTAAGACTCCCAATTCCCAATTTTCTTTGGCAGTGTCTAGAAGATACTGTTTTCTTATATATTTGCCAAAACTAAAAATACAATTTTATTATTTGGCTAACTTTTCACAGTTTTTATTTATACTGCCATGTGGTGAAGGTGCCCAACATCTTGATATGTTAGTTGGACTTTTGTCTTTCTCCATAACTAGGCTCTTCATGACGACCTTTGGTAATGTTTTGATTGGCTCATTTATTCAGGATAACTTGGGATCTAAGAATTGACATTTCAAGAGGAAGAAATAGCTCTCAAAAATGTCATAGAAGATTAATTTCAGATAAAGACCTGCGTGTAACTGTAAGGGGCATGGCAGGTTATCTGTCAAGAGTCAAAAAGTCAAGAGGCTTGGGAGATACAGAGGGTCGCACTGGCTGACCACACTCCCCAGTTCACCCCCACTGCACCTTGTTCCTCTCAGGGAGGTTTCCTGTCATTAGCAGTTTTGGAAAGAAAACAGATTGAATAAGTTGTGAGTCAAGATCCTCTGACAAATAATTGTCCAAAAAAAGTACCGCTCCAAAGGGTAGCATATCAGTTGTTACAAAGATAGGGATGCTTTATGCGCACAAAGACTTTGAACAGCAAAACAAGGCTCTTCATGTGCACTGAGTACAGTGATCTACTTTATCATTCAGTCAAACACATTTTCCCCTTCTCATCAGGGCTTCTTTTCATTTTATTTGCTGCTCAAAACAGTAGGACACAAAGGATGCTCTTCATCTCGTGTGCCACTGAAATGAAATCTTGAGGTAGGGGAAGAAAGAGAAGAAAAAAACCCTTGCCCTAAATTCGCTTTCAAAAGTGAAGTGTGAAAAGACCTCAAGCCGAGTACACAGTGTCACTGTCGCAGGAAAGGCAATTCTGTGACGACAGAGTACAAGGCCGGCAGCCGCAGCTCAATGACACCCTCACCCACAGTGAATGAAAAAAAGCAACCCAAGGGAAAAGGGTCCCACTTGGGGAAATGGAATCTCACATCGTCTTTTCTCTTGGTTCTCATTCACATGTATGAGCACAGCTGTGTCCTTTCTCTGACTAATCCTCAAGCCGATGCCATAATATTCGCCTTCCTTCTCTCTCTGTAAGGCCTATTACACATCCCCTCATGTCCTATATTAAGTAGCAGAAATTTCAAATTTATCTTATAATCTCTTTGGCAGCAAACTAAAGAATCCTAACTATATGATTTAGTTTGGTACTGTGAAGATAAAAGATGATTTAAAATTTTAAAAACCTGGAAGATTTGGTTTTAATAAGCTTCCTTAGATATTTAAATGGATTTTAACTGCATATTAAAAGCTTGGTTTAGAAGATAATCAAAATCAAATCATTTTAAAATGCAAAACACTGGGTAGTTTTATGTATAAGTTATGGACTTTTTTATAGTGGCAGTTTGTTTTTCATAATAGTGAATTAATTGCTTCTCAGCCTTTGGGCCAAGATCAAGTATAGCATAATAAGGAATTAAGTAAGGCATCTCAAAATTCTTGACATAATTGTATATATTACAAATACATTGGTATACATTCGTATATCATCATAGAATTTGCTTTAGGCTTTATAGTTTTAAGATACTTATTCCTTATGTATTACTTATTCCTTGAATTGGAGTTTTTAAGTCATTAGGGAAATAATGTGCATAAATATACACTAGAGCCTTGAGCCACAGTGGTATTTCTAGCAGAGAAGATTTAGCACTAGACAGACTCTTCTTGGACTCTCTCTGAAAGTTGCATTAGTTCAAGTAACATAATAACTCATGGATTGTGAGAAAATTGAGCTCTCTGTAACCCAGTTGGCTTATAACAGTTTATGAAAAATGGTTCCTTAATGAAAAGTTGTACAACGAACCAACTAATAACGTATTAATAATAATGAAGTTTCCCTCCTGTGACAGTTTTTTGGCAATACAGAGGCACTCCAGAATTTTAAGCCATGACGTAAATTTTCCACACATCCAGAGTGACATGTACAGAATATCTGCTTTGTGAGTAAGCTTTTCTTACACAGAAATGTGTGTGTGTGTGTGTTTACTAGATCTCTCAAGGGTTTTAGTTGCAAATAATTACTTTACACTCCCTCGTATAATCCCCCACTCACACATTTTCCTACAAATCAGACGTTAAAATCTATTTGTACAATTACCACTCAACTAACAAAAACAGATGTAGTGTCTACATACACACACATCTTCTATCCAACTCCTTTTCCCTTGACATAAGGAAGTGGTAAGGGTCAGCAAAGTCTCTTCTACATCGAAGGAGCACACTGCTGAATACAGCACACGACGAGTGCATGCAGGTACTCGGTCTCATGGTTTCCTTCCAGTCTAGGGTGTGCTCTCTGTCTCAATCCATGTTATTCTCTTCTGTGCTGAGAGAATTTTCAGATTTAACCACAGCCTTTTCCACAGCATGTCACCTCTTCTCAGAACAAATAATTTTAAACATATAAAAATGAGTAAAATTACAGCTGTTACCACCAATCCCTAAATTTAGCAGGAAAAGTACTCTTTTGTAAAGCCCAGGGGCCACAGATATTTTAACTGTTTGGAAGGTAATGTGTATACTCATTCTGTCTGAAGGATGCTCAGCTTCCCTTACTGCTACTATCTGGTACTGTGTGATTTTGTAATTGACTTTTTTAAATCATCAAGCCAAAGAACTCAGTGTTTCCTTTCTTAGCTCCATGTCGCTAAAATGGGACTTCATTTCTAATATTTTCCATGTTAGAGTAACACTGTGGTTAGAGCCCATAGGAAGTGTGAACACTCATTGCTTCTCGGCCTTTTGGCTAAGGTCAAGTGGAAGTGTGAACACTCAATCCCAGGGTATCACATAATGTTGGAACATTGAAAAGGCCAATGTACAAAAAAAAAAAAAATCACTTTGTAGTCTGGAAATAGATTTGCCAAAATTCAACCAGAAAACAAAATAAAACATAATAATCTTTAGCCTAGGCACTAAACTGTCTTTTATTGTATCACCTTCAAATATTTCAATATCCTTCTCGCATATCTGATTTCTAAATCTCTAGAAAAACAGGTAAATATATAAACTAACAAACATCAGTTTCAATAAAGATAGCATGGTCGGGAGATACAGAGGTCTTCTTACTTTGCAGAGGTAAAAGGACGAAATGTTCTCAGGGCCGGAACATCAATAGCTACTCTTCTAACCCAGATTAGTACCTGTAGTAAAATTTAGTCCTACAGTTTCTAAACATTCACCAATTTACACGAGGCTGTCATTTTTAGCTTAGGAAGGGTTGTGCTATTTCTGCCTTACTCATTTTTATCCAGAAGGTGAGCAGTAGTAAGAAAGAGTATGCATTTTTCTACCTTCAATACATCACGTTTACAGTGGTTCTGCACCTTTACAATAAACTCATACATTTTAATCTGTGAAATGACATCTTAGAAAAAACTTTTGATGACTATGCCAAAAGAAAAACAGTTGATTTTATCAGCTAAAATTCTGAAGGGAATACGTACCCAAACCTTCAGATTCAAATAAACATGTTTCATCCACCCCTAAATCTCGACACCAGGATAAGAAATTCGCTGTATTATCTCGGGCAAAAAAGGAGCCTGAGGGCGCACTGGCTTTGCATGGAATCTTCTTCAGTGGCAGACTCTGAAAAATAAAGAAACCTCACTTTACTGTAGTACTTGGCAAAAAGCTTCATGGTGACACATAAAAAGACATTTATGTTGGAAACAAAATGCTTCGGAGTGATCTCATATCAATAAATAGGTTTGTGAGGAACTACAGAAAGGAGATGTAATGCTGATGAAACTTAACCGGGATTAAGAGACCACAAAAATCTGTGCCTGCAAGCACATACCCTTGCCCTTTAGTATTTAATCGTAATAGTTAATACTAATAGCACTTAACAGAAATAGGTTCCTTTCCTAGCCAAGGTTACTTTTACCCTTTGTCTTCTATTATTTCTTTATGCATTCTCTGCTGTCTAAGTATTCTATCAGTATGTCCCACAAAGGGCTTATTAATTTATTTCTCAAAAACCCATAGTATATGAAAATTACTTATATTTATTTTCATATATAGTCAATCTGTATTCTTATGGCTATATATATGTGTGTGTCATAAAAATTATGCAAGTATTATAAAGTTAAAAGACAGCAGCAGAATTATCTGACAACATAAGTCTCTACTGATACTAAGAAGGGGAAAGGCTGAAATTCTTTTCAAAATAACATTCTACCACTGAGTTACACCTTCAAACATATCAAAGTCAAAGCTAGAGCCCAGGCCTCCTGGACTTCTGTATTTTTCCCTTAAAAAAATTGATTGATTGATTGATTGATTGATTGTAGTAGTAGTAACAGTGGGAACTCAGGACTTTAAGCATGCTAGGCAAGTGCTCTACCACTAAGGCATATCCCCAGCCAGAATGCAAAAATTGTGGGATCCAGAAAGCTTCCACCCAGATTTCAGAGGAAGGGCTGAGTGGGCAGGCAGTGTGCCCCTGAGAGAGCCATGTGTGAGGCTGAAAGTACAATGCTTCAGGAAGTGGAGATGCCAGGAACATGGAACATCTGCTGAGGAAAACCCTGGGCAGTGAGTGAAGCAAGCTCAAGAGAGAGGCCACGAAGGGTATGAACATCAAGGCCACAGGGCCAGGACTGCCCAAGCCCTTTGGAGCTCAAATCTCACAACAAGCTGTCCAGGGTGCTGGACCTGGAGCAACAGGATTTAATGTTTGCCCTGTTGCATTTCTGTGTTGCTTTGGTGGTATGGTTTAGATCTAGATGTCCTCTAAAACCTCATGTGCTCAGAGGTGGGGCTTGTGGAAGGTGATTGGACCATGGGGCCACTGTAGTCATAGGTGAGTTGGTTCAACGATGGGTTCACAGTGGTGTGGTGTCAAGAGGCGAGGCCTAGCTGGAGGAAGCCCATCACTGGCACCTGGACCTGGAAGGGTGTAGCTCCCTCCCTGGCTCCTCCCTTTTCTGCTTCCTGGCTGAGGGACATGAGGAACTTGTCCACAGCAGACTCTTCTACCAAGCCATTTTCTGTGTTTGAACCTGTCAAATATGGATTGAAATGTCTAAATCTGTGAACCAAAATACCCCTCTCCAGTTTCTGACGTCAGGTATTGTGTCTCAGCAATGAGGAAAGTGACGGAGATATTTGGTTCAATTCTTTTCTATACTCTTGTTACTCCATTTTGGAGTGGGAGAGTTTGCCCTGTGCTATTGTATTTAAATTGTTTTGTTTTTTATTTTGTTTTTAAAAATCAGAGTCTCAGAGCTAAGAATTTGCCTTGAGTCTCAGAGGAGACTTTGGACTTAAAATTTTAGCAATGCTATAACTGTTGATATTGGCGGCTCTTAGAGATGGGCTAAATGAATTTTGCAAAATGAGATGAACCTTTTGAGGCTCATGAAGAGCGTGTTATGGCTTAGGTCTAAAATGTCATTGGTGTTTGGAAAGTGATTGGATCTTGGGGTTGCTATACTCATCAGTGAGTTAGTCCACTGATGAGCTCATAGAGAACTTGCTATAAAAGGCAGGACCTGGTTAGATGTGGGTCACTGAAGGCATGACCAGAAAGGGTATATTCTTGCCCTCCTGTCCCTTTTTCTGCTTCCAGGCTGCCATGGGACAAACAGCTGTCCTCTGCCATACACTTTTACTGTGCATTTCTATTTGGAATTGGCTGAGTAAGGACAGAATCCTCTAAAAACCATGAGCCAAAATAAAACTTTCTTGATTTAACGTGTGGATGCCAGGTAAATAATCTGTCCCTGCAATGAGAAAGTGGCTAAAAGATGATCAAGATGTGGCATGTATACCTATCAATTATCCAAGATGAATGTAGTTATTATATATCACAAACATATACCAATAAATAAAAAAGGAAGAATAGGGTTTTAGAATTTTATAATATGTGAATTATATCTTCATAAAACTTTTTTTTAAAGGTACAGACAAAAGCCTGAAAGAGAAAAATGAAACTATGGGATGCTATCCTAACACTCTTGGAGGCTGAGACAAGGGTGATTGCAAGTTCTAGCTCTGCCCCTGCAACTTAGTGAGAACCTGTCTCAAAATTTTAAAAAATTTAAAAAGGACTAGAGATGGGCCTGGTGCAAAGGTTCTGGGCTTAGTCCACAGTGCTGTGATAAGTAAATGAATACATAAATAAATAAATAAAGTTCTGCAGTCTTTCTAATCTGTCTTAACCATAGGACATAGCTTTACTATATACATATAAAGATAATTCTTGTTTTACATGAAGTTTATTGGTACATCTTAGGTATAAAATACAGTTACATTTATCATTGGGATCTAGTACCTTTACATGATGTATCTTGGTTCTTACTTTTTCCCCATTCCTCTGCCCTCCCTTCACCCCCTCTACCTTTCCCTATTTACAAAGACTTTGTTTCCATTTTCTCCTTTTCTCATAATTTTTCCTTTCCCTTATTTTCCCTTATTTTCTTATTTTCTCCCTTCCCTTGCCCTCCCTTCACCCCCTCCACCCTTCCCTATTTGATATAAAGATAATTCTTGTCCTCATTGTGCCATTTGAGTTGAAAGATATTATTTACAGTCTGCTTTCTTTCACTTTTGAGGTAAGAAATTACTCAAACAAAAATATGAACCTGGGCAGACATTCTTATTAATAGCCAGGAAATCTCTTTTAGCCCCATACTGAGAGTTACCAATTTTTAAAAATAGGATATAACCAATTTCCTTGACACTTCATGAAGCTATAGAATGTGACTCAATGTAATGTGAAAGACTAAGTTAAGTATTTGAGTGATCTTAGCTACCTAGAGTTTTGTCTCAAAGAGCAAATGATCAAGGGCAAATGCTTTGTTATTTAAATTTGTAGGCTGGTTGTCTCTTCTATTCACTATGAAGCAATGAATACAATAATCAAATATTATGGATTGTTGATCTCATTTACAAGAATGATTATAAAAATGAAATAGTTATCTAAGTGGATTTGTGAGATCCTAGCATTATTAATGTTAATAGAGTTTTTCAGGTCCAGGAATTTTGTGGCTGCATAAGAAAAACATTCCATTACAATATCAATCAAAGGCTACATCTATCTAATCTCAAAGATCTATCTGTTTATTGCAGAGCAAATTTGAATTTATGTAGACATAATCAAAGTCCTTGGATTAACACAAATATATATTCAGATGCACACATCCACACACACACATACACACACACACACACTTTAGACACTAAGTTACATAAACTGGGATTGCCTATATAGCAGTATCATTTAACTAATCCGGTTCAGATATTAGTAATGATTTTCAAAGAAAGGCTTCCCTGTATAAGTTGCAAAAACAACCATAAATAGCATAGTATAATGTCTTTTATAAAATATGAATATCAAGTAGCACTTTGGATATATGCCCTTATATCTAGACATTTACTTCTAAGAATATATCCTAGAGGTATAATACCATAAGTGTTTGAAACACACAGACATGTATAGTTATTGTAACACTGAATGATAGGAAAAAGGGAAATAAGAATATGTCAAGAGAGGGCTGATTGCATAATATAGCACATACAACAGAACTTTACACGACTATTTTAAAAGAAGACAAATGCATGTGTGTTGAATGGTATATAAGCTCAGAAATTTTCTTAAGCAGAAACAAATTTACAAACAGATATTTGTGATTTCATTTCATAATGTATGTATAGGCATACACACAGAGATGGCCATTTAAAGTTAAATTCCATATAACTACTTTGTATTAAGTAAATCTATTTCTATATTAGGGGTTGTAAATTAGGAACACTTCAAGAAGGATATACATTCAATTAAGAATAATTACTTGTGAGGAAGATTGAATTGACACATTGAAGTTCAATTTTTATTTTGTAAAATTCCAAAAGTAGTAGCAAGACTTTGAGTGTCTTCTACATTTTATCAACACTTTCAAATAAAAAAATCAAAATGGGCAAATTATGTTAACTAAAGAAGCTTTAATGGAACGATTTGTTGAAAATAATCTCCAGGAGTTGGTTGGAAAGCTTTTTAGTAATATAAAGCAAAACGTGGTGATTATAAAAGAGCAGAAGTTGATTCAAGCATGGAGTCATTTTATTGTCAACTATATGTGCCCCTGGGTGACATGTGTTGAGGAGATGAATGATCCAAGAGGTGAATCTGCATACAGGAACTATAATCTAAGAACCATAAAATTCTTGCTCTAACAGAAAACATGCTAAAGGAAATGAGATACCTGATTCCTCTGGCAGAAAGTAATGCAATATCCACACTGCACTGGAAAAGCAAGAGATTGATTTGACACTTAATTCACCAAGCGGCACATTTAAAAAAATACCCACAAGCAATATGTTCTCAGAAATTGCTTAGCCCACCTTTCAAGGAATTACAAGGATAAGTATCAAATATATGAATGAACACAGCCTTTTTCTCCTTGAAGCCTGGAGTCTTTGAAAAGTTGTTGACACATCACATTCAAAAATCTAAAATTCCCTGAAATTATATTGAAAGCCATGAAAATTTATTCTGGGACCAATAAAAGAAAAACAGGTAATGGATATTTAATAATTTGAAAATTTCCAATGCAGAGGAATTCAACGCAGATCTAACTAATCACTTGGCATTTAGGTAATTTATGGGGTATTTGCTTCTGTTCTGGAGTTCATAGATGTAGTGCTTCTCTACCAGTGAAACACTAGGGAAGAGTAAAGTACGTCAATGGAACTTCCAACCTTCAACCAAATGAGAAAACATTTTAAGTAGAATTTTAACATGCCATCTTTAATAGTCCAAATGATTCATAAAACATCACACACAATACCTATAAAGTCCTTTACATGAAACTAGGAATCAGGATTTCTGCCCATTGGTAGGGAACAGTAGTGTGAAGCTTATGGAATCCAAAGTTCCTCCCAGCCACACAATAACCAAAAATTCAGTCAAACCGGAGGAGCTGCATCATTTGTAATTAAGTCTCTGATTGAAGAATTCTTGATCTCATCTGAATTAAAGAACAGATGACTCAGTAATACTAACATTCAAAACTTTTGGAATTAAAATATATTTTTCAAATGTTTACATGGAAATATTTATTAAGTTCTGCAAACTTCCCATTCTGTGACTTTGAATAGGTAAGTTTCTCTCAGGTCTCATGAAAATCTTGAGAGAAATGTCAGCCTTGTAATTTATTCTTTGATAGAAAAATTAAAAATAAAATAACAAAAAACTGATGTATTAAATAAAATCAACTTTCATCCTGCCAAAGAAGTCTTGGAAGAAGAGATGAAGGATAAAGAACTGCCTCAAATAATTACAGAAGTATTTACTTGGAATAGCTGAAAAAATTACCACACATACAGGGAAGATAACAGATTCAAAGGCAGTGGGAATTCAAAAGAGGCGTAACATGTAGCTCACCTGATATAACTTCCATGTTAGCTTTCCACTTTCTCCCTGGCTCTCCACAGAACTTCTACAGCATTGGAATTGTATACTGTCTGTAATTGTTTAATCATCTAAGTTTTCCAGGTGATGCTACTATATATTATGTACTTGAAATGTGAGGAATGAATGGATGGATAAATGAGCGGTTAGGTATAAATTCCCCTCAAACTACAGCATGATCAACTTGAGGTAGACCAAACTGTCTGTAACAGAATGTTGGTATTCCCAAAGGGTATGTTGTCAAGGCACTCAAAACTCACTACATTCATCACACAACTGTACAGAAAATGCTTCCCATAAAATAAGAAAAGTGTAACTGAAAAAATTAAGACTCAAAATATTTTGAAAGTTAATGGATATGGAATGATGAGTAAATTCTAGTTGATCTGAACTAAGATTGAATGGATATTTAGGCTCATTCACCCACAAATCTTCAACGGTACACCAGCCTCCATCATGTAAGTTTCATTACTTTGGGTTAGCAAAATAAGGAAGTACTATAAATGAACCACTGGGATCATTTGTAACAAATCAGTAGGATGAATACTAAAAATTTAAATGTCAAGAATCTTCTGTTTAGCCAGGCACGGTGGCACACATCTATAATTCCAACATTCTGGAAGGCTAAGGCAGAAGAATCACAAGTTTGAGTTAGCAAGACCATAGCTCAAAACAATAAATAAAAAAAAATTGGGAAAGCAGCTCACTGTGAAAGCCCCAGGTTCAAACCCCAGTGCTGCAAACACATAAACAAAATAATCTATTGTTTATATATCTGCATGGTCTTAACTCAAGATATGTACTGGTAGCCCCTAAATACTTATAGATTAGTTTATTGAGATACAAGAAAAGAGTTATGCATTCCAAAAAGCACCTTTTCCAATTCTTTCAGTCAACATCTTAGGTTGGCTGCAATAAAAAAATTTGAAATTTTTTTCCCAGAGGTTTTCATTGAATCCACTGCCTCTCATCATAACCACCTGGCATGGTGTTGAAGACCAGTTAGCCATATCATGTGTGTGTTGTGATGTCTTGGGCAAATGACTTAAAGTCTGTATCTCAGTCTCCTGTTTAATATGATGCACACAGAAAGCAATGCGTGCCTCACTGACTATGTATGTAGAGTACAGATTATTATAGCTCAAGTGTAGTAGTCTTCAGTAAGCACTACTTATCAATGAAGGCAAAAATACACTGAGTTACCCACCTATATTTCCTCTTCTAATCTTCTAGTAAACATTTCACTCTTTCCCATTATGAGCACAAAAATTCAGAAAAAGACTGACACCCTAACTTTAAACCCCAGCTCCCAGAATAGTTGTTTTTCTTTTGTTTTTTTCTTGATAGATCATTCCGCTACAAGGGAAATGGTGAATCTGTAATAACAAACACATTGAACACTTGAGCATTTGAACTGTGGTGTGAGTGGGAGATTATTTCATCATTTTATTTTACCTTTATTAACTTTAATAGCCACGTATGGCTAATAGCCTTTATATTAGGTAGCATGCACAGTGGGGATAGTATAGTCATTATTTGGAAACCTCATATTTGACCACTTTAACTTTAACCCAGACGGTAACATCATCTCCATGTCTCCTCACCCCCTTCAAGTCCAGGGGGTCCCAGGTATGCAGTAACAGATACACAACTGTGCTGGTCATTCACAAAGCTTTTACTTGTATGATGTAGTGCTAAATGTCCTAATTATGGCAGTTTGGGTATTACAGCTTCAAAAGGACAATGGTGACTATTTATAACGCATATACAAATCTATATCTGGAGAACCAGGATCTTATTTAACATTTTACTTCCCATGTGGCATAGTATTTTATGCACAGGAAGTACTGATTTGTCTTCTGGCACTTACGGTGGGGTTTGGAAGAAGGGAACTTCTATCTTAAGGGCCTATCATCCTCTAGGTACATACTTTCATATATGTTGTTTAGTCAGTTCTCAAAACAAAACATCTTGAGTTGGCTAAATGATAGTATTTCCATTTTCCAGATGAAAAAACTGAGCTTTACACAGTTCCAATGAAATCATTCAGTTGCTTATATCCATACAAATGTTTCAGGAGTACATGTTTGCAGCACGTAATGTTTACATTCCTCGTGGAGGAAGCGGCACGTCCACATAACACACCTAATTTCCCTGTCTTCCCCATCTCCCCCCCTCCACGCACTTTTAAGTACTCTGTGATAACCCACCAATGTCTTGAATTTAATATATTTCAGCATTTGATTTATTGTTCAAATTCTTGGACAAGCAACATTAGAATAAAGAATTATTTATTGTCTGTCACCTACTCAAGCTAAGAAGCAGAGAAAGAGATTGAGAGACAGGCATCTTTAATCCCCTGTATTATATTGTGAACTGAACATTTAATGCTGGTAGTTTAAATAATTCATTCTTCACAAAAGTTTGAGAGACTTTTTTCCCTGACTCCATCAAGCAGACATTTCAGATATAAAACAGCAGACGACATGGCACTTGCCAAGAACTAATATCTTTCCTTTTCCAAAGGGCATATAGAATGTACTGCTCAAATATGCAGGCAATAATGTCACTCTTTCCATGATGGAAATAATGTTTCCATTTGTATCCCTGTGCTGCTTTTAGTTTCACTATATATTTTATTGAAAAATAATCTCTTTCAGTAAAATGATTTCCTTGAACAGTCACATTATCAAGGTGCCTAAATATAAATATCAAATGACTTTCCAAAGGGTGAAAATATATGCTCTAAATCAAATTTTAGAAACTTTTTTAAAGAGAAGGAAGAAAAACCCTTTTCTGGTGCAATAACCACCTCCTTGGGGTTCTGCAACAGCGCTTCATGCCTCAAGCAGTGAGCTATGAGTGAGTCCCGTGGTAACTGGAGGCACTAAGCTTGAAATGAAAATGGGCCTCCTTTTCCCCTGTCCCAGATAAATTTCACATTATAGACATCAGTTTGTATTTCAAAATTATTCCGTAATCTTCATGTTGGGATAGCCTAACAATAGCCACACAATAACAAAGAAATATAAAGAAGTTTCTTAGAGCAGAATCCTGCCATAACTTTCTTCCTCTAAAATCATGAAGAGATTAGGTCAGAAAATTAGTAAATATGTGAAATGGCTTTAATTCTTTGAAATAACTGCTGGCATCATATAAAACATTGGAAATGAAGGTCAAAACTAGTTCTCAAACTTTACACTTAAAATATGGTGTGGACAATACAAGTTACCATCCAAAATGAGTTTAAACATTAATGCTGGCTGAAAAACCTCTCAGAATGATTATATCAGCTTTATTCCTAAGACTTCAATAAGTGAATGGTTAAAGAAATGGACAATGAAATGGTTTTCAGTGATAAGAACAGATGAGCACCAAACCATAAAAATGACATGAGGGAAACTTAAATGTGTATTACCAAGTGAAAGTAGGCAATGTGGAAAAGCTACGTAATACAGGATGCCCACTGTCTAACAATCAGGAAGAAGTAAAACTGTGAAAAAATTAAAAAGATCAGAGAACAACAGGGAGAGAGGACAGCAGGGAGGAAAAGGCGGAGCAAACAAGATTTGACGGTCTGGGAGACTATGCTGTATGCCTCCACGTGGTGGATACACGCCATTGCTCACTGCTCCAAACTTGCAGAATGTGTAACAAGAAGAGGAAACTCCCACATAAACTATGGCCTTTGGGCAATAATGATGAGTTCCTGTAGGCTCACTGATTCTAACGAATGTATCACTCTGATGTACTTCTCACCCCGTTTTAATGGGCACCTTAGATTTCTCTAATGTTTGGAATCAAGAGTCTAACTCCTAAAAGCAGAGAATAGTACTGTGGCACAAGCCTGGAGAAGGCAGGCAGAGAATGAGGAGCTTGGGTCAAAGGGTGCAATGTTTTAGACACAGTGAATGAGTTACGCAGGCTGACCATACAACGCTGTGGCTATCCTTACTAACAATGTATTATATACTTGAAAGCTGGTAAGCAAAAATCTTACATGTTCTCACCATAAAAAGGAGTGTGATAGACATGTTACATTGACTTACTAACTCACCATGCATACAAATATTAAAACTCCCTATTGAACAGCACAAAGACCTACAATTTTTCCCAGATAAACTTCAGTGAAGCTGAGAAAATAAAGTCTAGAAAAAGTTAGTATGCCACTAAAAGTTGTTTCAGAAGCATCAAATGCTTCACAAAGGAAGATATACTTTTACATAGTTTGACAACAAATATATTTCTTCCATTTCTGTAGGCTTTGGGGCTAAAGCATATGCACTTTTACATGGAAATCCTGAGCTACTATAAATGCTTCTGTTCTCTCAATTCTTTATGCACAAATTCACAGCAATTAATTTCTTAAAAGGCTAGTTCTGCACATTAAAATCCAGTTAATGGGTGAGGCTTTCTCAATTTTCAAGTAGAAATTTAATCTGATTCAATTCAACTACCTATTATTAAACTACAGCTCTCTACCGATTTTAACACTAGGCACTTGGAAATGAAAGCCAAAAAGGATATGGCCAAGGTTCTTTCCTCAGTATTCTTCACATCTTGTTAAAAAAGACTTACAAGTCATGATATCACATTGTAAGGGTTACAGCATGGGGTCAGACACCTGAAATCCCAGTGCTCTGGGAGGTTACATTTAGGAAAATGGTAACTCGAGCTAACCTGGGCAATTGAGCGAGACACGGACTCAAAATCAAAAATCAAAAAAGGGCTGGAGATGTAGCAAAGTGGAAAGATCCTGGGTTCAATTCCTACCAGCACAAAAACAAAAGAATAATAGTAGAAGTTTTAATGTAGGTCTTTGGGAACTGTCAGGATTGATACCTAACTCCAGGAAAGAGATGAGTAGGGCTCCGAGGGAGAAAGTCTTACAAAGAAGCATCCACTCACAGACTGGATGTGCCTCAAGCGCTGGAAACTCAGGCAGGACACTGGGAAAGGGAAAGCCCAGGCAAGGATGAGGGGAATGGGGATTGCACATGGACAAAGGAAGACTAGGCAAGCTGACCAGGCAGAATCGCAAAGGGATTTTCATTCTGGACAAGGATTACTAAAATTGTGACCTCAATCAGGATTTATTAACTCAAAGGCCCATAAGAGCCCAGGCAGACTAAATAAAGAGAAGGGAATGTCTAGCTCCAGGGAACTCAAAACCAAAGAACACAAGCCATGCTGAGGGGTTGGGAGATCCGTATTCATCCAGTTCTAACTCATAGTCACCATAAGGAAATGCAGTCCCAGTGTGGTTGGATCTTGTTATTTCATAAAAATTACTAAATCCAGAATTTTAATGTGAATTTTGAACAATCGGGTATACAGTTAGAGGCATGTGGCTGCCAGGTTATAAGCTCAGTGTTCATAATGCAGAGTAGTAAAAGGGTTTAACATTTTAAACTAAGCAGCAGCCCTCTTCTATGTGAACTTTGGGAAACTGATTGTGTTATTGTTGTCAAGGATGGATTGAAGGGAAAAAGAACAAATTTTTAAAATAATGATATAAAAGTGAAAACAGGATTTCTTTTCTCTCTTGCCCTCTATGTGGAGAAACTTCAGCAAGTGGAAGAGGAACGTGAAACGTGGAAGAGGAAATTTTCTCAGGGAAAGGCTTTCTAGATACAAGGTGTGACCTTCCCTCAGACCTGCAGTAAAATTCACAGTAATTATTAGTTAACTAGAGTAGATCAATTACACTGATGATAGCTTTGAAAGTGCTTTTGAGAATGTATGTCAATTTTCTATGTCTTTTCTACAATCCAAAGAATTATCCCAAATAACTAGACCAGAAAATTATTTTAAAATATCTTAAATTTTTCATTTCCAACAAATGCAGTCCATGTTGTAAAATGTCACAATTTGCATTATTGGCACCAAATTTTGAATTCACAGAGTCACTAGTTCTAATGTTTTGGTGCAAACTGTTTTTGGTACCCATCTTAAAAAAAAATTTAGAAAGAAATGCATGTTTACAAGTTCAAAATTGCCTTATGGATGGGTTCCAGGAAACCCAGTGTGTTTTACTGAATAATAGATTTCTATACATTTTTAGCCAAGGCTGTTTGGTTTTTCCATTGTTGTTTTACTAAGTTTACTGCACTGCATCTTATTTTTGGACATACTCTCAGTGCCCATCCACTGACCAATGGTGACCAAGAATGATCATTTAATCCATGTAACCTATTTGTACTGAGGTCCAAAGATTGTACTATGTGTTAAGGATGAAACAAGATGTTCTGGAAAATACCTAGTACTAATTTTAGATCATAGCTCATTTTCATTACTGATCATTTTTTCAAAAGCATGACAATTTTCAGTTCCATTTACAAATTCCTTGATGAGAGCTAAATATTACTTATACCATCATCTCTGTAACTACTATAATAAACTCACATATGTAGAGGAAAAATAATTTAAAATAAGTACTTTATATTCATACTATGATTCAATTTGCTATTATCTTACAATTTGCTATTATCCATCTTCTGATTTTTTTCCATTATCATATTTGTGTATTCTTTTCTAAATTTTATACTTTGATCCATCAGAATGGGATTTTCAAAAGGCAGACTTGTTTCTCTATCCTAGAAATTTTCTCTGGCTCCCAATATGGTAGTGCAATGGCAAAGCTTCTTATAATATGGTTTCCACAGTTTGTATCCACCTCCTTCCTACTTGAAGACAGTCTTATCCAGTACAATGGGTCTTTACCCTCTGTTAGCTATTTTCAGTTTTGTCCTCATGCCTGTGTTCTTGCCATGCTACCTCCCTCCACATGGTCCTTACATATGACTGTTCTCTCTGCCCTTCCCATACTTCTTTTACTAAGCAACTACAGGTCCTGGGTGAAGGATCACCCAGACCACCCCTCAGAGTTTTTTCCATTTGGGTAAAATCCATGGTGATCAGTACTCCTGCTACAATATTCCTGCAGGTGACCGACTGATTAGCAACTTCCTCTCCCTCTAGACTGGAACTTTCATGAGGAACCGAACAGTGCCTGTTTTTGTTCACGGTTGTGTCTTCAGTATGGAGCACACTGCCTATCCCATCATACTTACTGATATTTGTGGAATAAATACAAATGCCAATATAGCTAAAACACACATTCCCTCTACCAAGGGGCAGCAGAGTGGAGTGGTTACAAGCACTGCAGATATTTGGAGCCAGCCACTTGACTCTGAATCCTGAGTTTTCGCTTACAATTGTGCAGCAAGGGAACTTCATCTGTGAGGTAGTTTAACAATGTTTACAGTTTGGCAGCAGCATTATGAGCTTTTATGGGAAGTTCTTGAAATACAGTATGTCCCCAGTGTACAAAAAAATTCCATCCCAGGAGAACATTCATAAATCAAATCGGATTTGTTCACAATCCAACAAGGTGAGTCTTACATGGTGCATCTGTGAAAGTCTGCAACTCAAATGTTTGTAAGTCGAAGACTTAACTATACTGTCTGGCACATAGTAAAATTTAAATGGAAGTTTAAAAAAAAAACAGAACAAAGGAAAGTGAATGAATTGAAATAAAATTCATTTGAGGGTTTCAATGACACTCTTGAAGATTTGAGTAATCACTGAAATGCAAAAGCAGAATCTCAAGAATACCTCCAATCGCCATCTACAGGATCCATTCTTACCCCTCCTCTCCTGGATAAACCCCCAACATTTCCCCCTTTTAATTTGTCTCCTCTTCATCGCAGCTCCCTTAAATTAAACTTATGGTGCTTTTGATCATGCCCTCCTCCTTTCTTTCTGTGGCCAGCGTGTCGTCACCAATCCTGTGATCATCTCGGTTCTCTGCTTCCTTTCACAACAGCACAAAAGCCTTGTCTCAGCCCTTTACGTCTCATGGCTAAAAACATGAAGAAACTTTCCAATCTAGTCTTCCTTTCTCCAGGGTTAAATCTTCCTAATCCAACCTACACATCACCATTAGATTAGTCTTCCAAAATACAATGCTCTCATTCTTCAGCTCACTATCACAAAACGAAGTTCAAACACTTCAGCCTTGTAGTAATGCAGCCCTGCAGCTCCTCCAGGCTGTGTGTCCGAAGCTTTCCCTTCATCCTCCTTGTACCGACTACAGTATGTGGCTCTCTTCGCCATTCCTAGAAGATGCATGCATGGGTCCAATGTTCATATTTAGTTCAGCCAGGAACAGTTTATGTTGCCATTGCCAATAATTTCTGGGCATCCATTTATGTGCCCCTGGTCAAGATGACAGATTCATCTCTTCCATTTCACTTCTCCTGAAAAACTGACTTGTTTCTGAACCTGTGTGGAATTGGCTATGTTTATCCACAGAAGTCAGTCCACAAGGGTGTGTCCAGAGCATAAATTTAGAGAGGCTTGAGACTTAGAAACCACTATTTATCTCAACAATTTACACTGAAAGATTTTTTATTTTTCATTGGTCTATCAAATATATTTCAAGGAACATATAAAGGGGAAGGACCAATGTCCTTCACCCATGCCATCAGCAGCAAGTCAGCCTTGTTCCAGTTTCAAGGCCACCCTCAAAGGCTGAGTGGCCATTATCTCTTACCTGACTGGGACAACAGCTCCTAACTAGGGGCCTCCATTCCACTTTCCCTTCCTTCGTCTTCTTTTCAATTCAGTCTCCACAATGCTGATGTCATCTTTTCACAAGATTCCATCAAGCTTAATGTGTCTCTTAGAATAAAAGCCAACCATCCTTAGCTTCCACTCATCTGTCTTTAGATACTCTCTTGTTACACACTTGTGTTCAGAAACACCCATTTCCTTGTATCCTCAAAGTAGTCGTGCACCTTCACATCTGAGTGCTTTCACATGTTCTGCTTCCTGCTTTTGGAACACTCTGCTTTGTCTCTCTGGTTGGCTCATTACCATTCCAGTTCCAGAATAATCTAAAATGGCTCCTTCTACAAGACTAGGTTGGACCCTCCTCTTACAGTCACTCATGGGCTTGGACTTTCTTATCTTTAGCCATAAAAGTTGAAGTTGTCTGTTTCTTTAGTAGCTTAATGTCATTCTCCCCTACTAATTTACAAGGGCAGGGATCATGTCAGGGTCCAGTGTCTTGCCTTGTATATTTTAAGTATCCAATATACATTTGTTGAATAATTGATGATGATGTAATGTATGCTATGGTAGTAGAAACTTAGGAACCACTAGTATCCTATGATTTTATCATTTATTTGTCAATGACTATTAACATCTGTTTTTTATATGTTTATATTTAATTTGTTTAATTAAATTATAAGCTTTTATATAATGCAATGCTTTCTTCTTTTTATTTAACTTTTTATTTAACTGTATCATGTGCATAATTAGCACATGATAAATTTTGTCAATTAAGAAGCACCTTTGAAGGATATGCTACACAGGCTGGTCAGTCAAAAGGCCTCAGCCAAAAGATGATATGTGAGCAGAGACCTGAGGGGAATGAAAAGTAAGCCATACACATATGTGAGAATTGAACAGTCTAGCAAGATAAGAGAACAATTGCAAAGGTGGGTGAGGTCTTATTCTTGAATTCAAAGAACAGCAAGTACCTAGTGTGGACCCACAAAGCCGAGAGAGAGGAAAATCCCAGGACCTAGAAAATGAGATCACACTGGTGCCTGGGAGGAGATCGGGAAGGACCTGTAGGCTGTAGTCAAGATTTCTAGTTTTTATTCAATTAAGTTAAAGGTCTATTGAAGAATTCTGATCAAAGCAGTGCCATGACCTGCCTTCAGTTTTAAATTATCTGATGATTTAATCAATGTCTTACTGGCACAAAGTAACTATTTAGAAATGTTTGCTTAATGATCATATCACATGGCATTCATTAAGTCCGAGAAAAAAAAAATCAGACATATTATCTACTTTTCAATCTTTAACAAGCTCAAATATAGCAAATATGAGATCATGGAACAGCATGCTATTTGTTTTTTCATTTATAATTTATTTCATTTTTTATATCTTGTGAGCTGAACAACCCTTATCCAAAATGTTTAGGACCAGGAATGTTTTAGATGCCAGAATATCTGCCTATACATGATATGGCATCTTGGGCGACCCGAGTCTAAACCAGCCTTTTTTTGCATTTCATACACACACACCCTGAAGGTAATTTTATCCATCTTCAGTGTGCCTGCAGTTGTTTTCCTTTTTTTTTTTTTCTTGGTACTGGGGATTGAACTCAGGACCTTGCACTTGCAAGGCAGGTGGCAGAACCACTGAGCTAAATCCCCAGCCCCAGTGGGCCTGCAGTTTTACTGGGGCTCAGGTGTAGAATCTTCCACTTGTGGCGTTATAGTGTCACTTCAGGAGCTTCAGATTTCGGAGTATTTCAGATCAGGCATTCTCAACATACACATCACACACACACACACACACACACACACACACACACACACACCCCACTTAGCTAAGCATATTTATTGTATGGGCAAAAATCAAAGATTTATCTCTCCTGCTTTAATTCTCCCACTGTGCTCTGTTTATTCTGTAGGAATCTGCTTGAGATATGCATGTTTGTGACAACTGTCCTGAATAGGTTGTGATTGTTCACCAGACTTGCTGTTCTGAGAGGACTCTGCCTTTGAGCTTTAACAACTTTGTGCTTTAATGTTTATTTTTATTATTTGTGTATTTAATAGTAATGCTTATTTTTAATAGTGTAAAGATTGTTTAGACTCCCATGTT
The DNA here is from genome assembly GCF_053883595.1 of Heterocephalus glaber. Classification (NCBI taxonomy): domain Eukaryota; kingdom Metazoa; phylum Chordata; class Mammalia; order Rodentia; family Bathyergidae; genus Heterocephalus; species Heterocephalus glaber. Next base: position 8,594,402 of record NW_028258293.1, read on the forward strand.
GTATTTCAGTTATACTGGTGTCCCTTAGTGTTGTGTTTGTAACCTCATCTGCTTTCATGTTTACAAAGAGCCTGGGCTTCACCCGGCTGCCAAAGAGATAATGGCACAAAATTAAGTATTTGCAACCTGGAAGGAAAAGGTTATACTCATTTCCTTCACATCCTTCATAAGATCTAGCCCAAAATAGATTTTCCAAATTCTACCCGAATTAATTGAGTTGGTTCAACCCCGTTTTTAGGTTATTTTCTCCCTTTTCATGTCAAAAGGTTTACTTCTTTTTAACAACCATTAATCGTGATGTTTTCATTACTTTTTCTTTTGACTTAAAATTGTGCAAGTTACTACACTGTATCTTACACCAAGCCTTAACCCTAGCGAGGCCTGCAATAGACACACACCCTGTGCTAGTGTGAAATTAGACATGAGCAGCAAAGTAACGCAAACACAAAACATATCGTGGATGGCTGTGTGCATTACATGTAATGTATTTTCAAACTGCTGCATGAAACAATAGAAGGCATTCATATAGTGTGCCCCTGAAAGCTTAAAATACAGTTGAAAAGGTCTGTACACTGTAAATTCAATTACCTCATCTAAAACACATTATGCCATTACCCTGTAAAGCACTAGTATCACATACCTTGGACCACACAGAAGTATAATGAAGACTCAAATTTAAATTGCCCAGAAATCCTCAGACATTTTAAATGAAAAAAGCATCTCTTTCCATTGAATTTTCAGTTCCTTAAAATGGGGTCTTTTTATAAACTCTGTGAAGGTTGTCCTTCAAGAAATGGTATGTATATTCATTATTGATTAGTTCAAATGACTTGAATTTCTCCAAAGCATTTAGCAACAGCTCATTTTAAAAGAATTAATATCCTATTTTCCATATGTCGAGAGAGACTTTTCCTGACATAGTAGTCTACATTTACAGTGCTTTGAAAGCAGTGAGCACAATGAACGCTATCAAATATCATGAAAACAACCCCCCAGTTACAATCTTTACAATCTGCCCTTGCCCAATGGGGCGGCTGCATGTGGTTAAGGCAGGATGTGAGCCTGCAAGGGGAGGAGGTGATGTCACCGTGGAAGTATGTGGTCAGATTGACTTTCATGCTTGAGGAGCAAAGTTCTGCTGGTGCTGGGAAATCACATAGATGAGCAATGCATGTGTGTGTGTGTGTGTGTGTGTGTGTGTGTGTGCGTGCGTGTGCGTGCGTGTGCCCCTGCTTATGTCTGCCTTTTCCAATTCAGAATTTAATTTTTAATCCTTCTGGAATTTTAATTTAACATGTTTTATTATAACCTTACATTTTAGGTCTGAATGTGATGATTATGCTGCCAAACCAAACCTTATACTCTGGGTTTAGTAAAGGAAAGAGCAGTGTAGAGGGAGGTCTTTTGTTAATTCACATAAACTTGTGGCCACGAAAGTCTAAGCAAATTTCTATCTTAGATGCTCTCACCTGGCCTTTCTCTTTCCTCTCAGCTCAGCTCATTCAGGATGGGGTTTGCCAGAACGGTGCTAGAGTAGAAATACGCTAGCTCACATTTCCCAGCTTAAAGACCTCAAGAAACCCAAGATATAAATAAAGAGCAAAATACAATGATAGGTAATAGGAAAAAGGGAGATAGGTCCTTTGCAAAAGGGAAGGGGACTAGAGGTGCAGGGAGGAGGGAAGGGAAGGGAAATGGATACAAACATGGGTTAAGGGGCCGGGGATTTAGCTCAGTGGTTCCAGTGCCTGTCTTGCAAGCACAAGGTCCCGAGTTCGATCCCCGGTACCAAAAAAAACAAGGGTTAAGCCATGTTCTGTACATGTACCAACTCCTCAGGAGGAAGGCAGTCATCATGTACTGCAAACAAAGACTAATGGAAAGTTTTAAAAATTAAAATAGCACACCTCAGTAAGAAGAGAACATGAATGGCTTGTTAGGGAAATTAATGGCTTCTTCTTATTCATATACAGAGGTTGGCAGCTACTGGTCTAATAAAAAAATAAGGAAGAAAACAACTATGAAAAGAGATTACCTTTTATTTGCTTACAATTTCAGAAAAATTCTGAAATAATTCTTATATTTGTCACTTGCTTCTCGATATGTAAAAGTAATGCCACCTCGAATAGTTGTGCTTTTCAGAAAGTCTGAGTTGATGCCTGGAACATGTCATTTTTCATTTAGTTGAGAAGCAGACTCTTGTGTAAAAATTTTAAATATGAAGAGTCATAATGACATTTGGTTCATTTTCTAATTCCGTCTACAGACAATCCAATGAACTTCCAAGTGTTTCTAATAATTTTCTAAACAGCTTTAACCCACCTACTCCAGCACTGGCTTTTTCTGCCAGAAGGGCAATAGAATAAGAGAGCAAGTTCATGAAGGATAAACATGAGACTAATTTTTATTTTGACCTTGTGATAATAAAAAGCACATGATAAAATAGTGTATCGGCGGACAGACTGGTCACATTAATTTATTCAAAATCTGTTAAAATATTTGCAAAAAGCTCATAAATAAGCACAGTGGACATTGTAACACACTTACAAATGTTATAGACAGATTATAGAGCAATAGTTGTATTTCTAACTGGTATCCTTTTTAACTTAAAAAGTAGATGAAATGCTCAAAATAAAATCATAAAAACATGTAAAAACACTTAATGTATACTACCATTGTAATTGCTATTCTAAATTCAGCCATATGAAAGCTACCTTCTTCATGTTGAAGACATATTGCTGCTTTCAAATAACTTGTTTATTCAAATCATTTTACAAGCTTGATCTCACAAATACTATACAATCACCTACAATGTACTTCTTCCTAACAGGAAAAGCATGCTTTGAAGTAGCCTGTGTCTATGTTTAGTTCACATTTTTCTTTCCTGCAACACATAGGCAATAAACCTCCTCAGCAAAGAATATCATCTCTTGTTTCTCACAGACACTCCTCAAACTCCTATCAAATTTTAAAATAATATAAGACTCAATTATCATTAAATATTTGCAGTTTGTATTATTTTATATCATTAAAAGCTGATAAAATGATGAACCTACTATACTCCATTCATTTTTATCTCCTTTTGAGCTACCCACTGACCAGTAAAATAACACATTTTTAGAAATCCACTAGTAGTATTAATTGCCTGTTTCTCCTAAAACACTGACATTTTCTGGCTTTTTCCTGCAGCTAAAGATACTTTGGTGGGGGATTTAGCTGTGTTTCTGCTGCCTGCCTCACAAGCACAAAGTCCTGAGTTTGATCCCTGGTACCAAAAAAACCAACCCAAAAACAAACAAACAAAAAAATCCCGTCTCAGAAAAAAAGCTACTTTACTCTTACCTTGGTTGTTAAATGATGCTTTGGTAGGTGGCTAATTAAGGGCTCCGGGAAGAAACAAAAGCCCTGTTTTCCCCTTTCACTCACCAACTACTTTATGGGGAAAGGGGGCAGGTACTGGGGGAGAGACGCAAAAAAACAAAAACCCGGAATGATTTTATCTTTACGATTCCTCAGTAATTGAAAGACAACTCTTAATCATTTCAGGTCAAAAACATCTCTTTGGAACATAAAAGCCATGAGATCATTCTTCTTTCTAATTCTCCCTGATTAGTAAGTTGATAAAACTACTGGTTAGCACTCATCTGATCATTATATTATGAGAACCATGGCAGACTATATACATAGGTCTTAAATCCTCAAACCGGATGAAGCATGCGGATATTAATGTTCATTCTCATACTCATTTTTAACTCGAGACAGTGTTCTGAGCTCCAGTAATTGCATATTTTGTGACTGTACAATAATAGTCACGATTAACTGTGATCTACCTCCTCCTTTAAGTAGCTGAGACCTTTCCGGTCCATTATCTCAGCCAACCTTTGTCAGCACATCAACACTCTCAGACCTTTATTCTTCCCCACACCACCTGAAAATTGCCCATTCCTTGTCCTTTCCATTATATAAAACATTTTACACATTAAAGTTTTTTGGGGTAAGCAAAACCAACAGAGATAGGAATTTCAAACTCCTTGAGAACACATGTCTCCAGGATCAAAAATGAAGAATTAAAGGTAGCATTCTGAATCTAGAAGTGAGTATCTATATTGGGCTCCCATTTGCTTATCAGTCTAAAGCATATCTACTGAGCACCTGTATGCCATGTAATATATTAGATTCACAGATGAGTAAAACATAAACCATGTCCTCAAGGATCTTACAATCTAGCAAAGAGATACAGACAAGGAAATACATAAGGTCAACAATGAGGTACAGTATACAGGCAGAGAAACATTAAAGAAGGAGGCATAAACTCTTTAGGTATAAAAACATTAATGTTCTTGTGGAAAATAATCCCTTGCTCATTTTATATAGGCTGAACAACTCCCAGAGAAACTATGAGTGACAGCTATTAACTATTCAGACTCTTCCTTGCTTAGATTTGAATCTTGAGAGAAGTGATATACTAAAGTCGATAGCTAAATGTTAATGAGCCCCCACATATACTAGGTACTACTCAGGAGTTTATATATATTATTTATTTCTCAGAACAACTCCATAAGTAGGTACTATTAATATCTATATTCTACAAATGAGAAAACGAAGGCACAGAAGTTTAAGTAATTTTCTCCAGCTAATAAATAAGTGGCAGAGTTATGAGTTGGAGTCTGACTGTTGAGATTACACTGGTAGTCACTTCTGCACAACTGTCCTTCACAATTAACAATCAAAATGATCACTCCTTACAGAGGTACTCTGAAGTGCAGTCCATCCACCCATGACGCATAAGCTTTGGGAATGGGCTCAATGTTCTGCCCTCTAAGGCCAAGTTCACTGTACTGCAAAATTATGCCTTCCCCTAGAAGCATCCCATATTTTTTGAATAAATTTTTTCTATTTATGTTTGCAAGAATTTGTTTTTCTTTCTTTAGAATGAATTATCATCAAGATGCATCAAGCCTCAGAAAAAATATCGAGTATTTGGAATTGGTGGTGAGGCTGCTAGTGGAATAAAAATGTGACCAACAGGTCATTGCAGTAGACAGGCTGGAAAAGACATCGTTTGGGGGGAGTCATAAGCTTGTACTACTTGGAACTCTCTTTTGAAGAACATATTTATGACTATAAAATAGATATAAACTTAAGTTTTCATCTAATAGTTAAAATACACCACAATAAATTAATATTTTTTCAAAAAATGATGATGGATATTCAAACACCAAAAAGCATACAAAAGCCACAAAATATTTTTATTGACTGCCTTATGAAACATTTTTATTTTTCTCTGTAGATTTTGGCTTTATATTTTGCTGAATGCCTTTTCAAAATCAACATTTAGAAATTATTTACATAACAAGAATGGAAACCTAATGGAATTGTTCCTCTAGCATGATTATTCAGAACAAATACTGTAATAGTTTAGAAAAATCTCAGATTTACAACTCATGACTGGTATATATCATAAATTTTGAAGCTTATTGAAATTCTTTTGTTAAACTTGGAGAAATAGATGAAGTTTCTTCCATAAGCGAGCTGCTAGGTGTGGAAGAATTTTCCACAGAGCAGCTGTGATATACAGTGCTCAGAAAGAAATATGAGTTGCTTTTGTTACTGGCTTCTGTCTTTGGTTTAACCTCCATTCCCCGACCAGGTCCTGTCCTCAATGAGATAAGCCAATCATTCTCATCTTGGGGAAGTGCAGAGACATGAAGTAGAAGGACAAGCCAGAGACAAAACATCCAACCCTCTCTCTCCAGAAGCAGGGATACCCACAGCTGGTATTCTCCTGGACCAGGGTAAGAAAAGCACACCAGCTATGCTAGACATTCTCAGAACCACAGTTCCATACTTAAATATCTTAGCTAACCACGAAATAAAGGACCTATATTTTAGGCCAGAGCTGACAGCTCCCACCAGGTATCAAAATACTACAGCCTGGCTCAGGACGGATTTCGTTTCATTTCACAGCAAGACTCAAGAATTTCTGGCAAACTAGTTACATAGCCTCAATGTACATTTAAAATCTGGAGCAACACTAAGTGTATCATAGCAGGGGTTTTCTTTCCCTATGTAATAGACTGTGAGTATGTTTGTCTGAAAAGAACAGGCTTTAATTTGAAATTTGACAGAATTAATGAACTCTGACTATAATAACAAGATGTCCTGCATTCACTAGGCTGGCATGGGGAGCCAGGGATAGTCATATAAAAACTCGCTAGATTTGCTAATGCAAGTGTAGATCCAATGCTAACCCACACTCAGGAATACTACAGGGCTAGAAATCACTGGGTCCAATACACAGAAAGGAATTTAAAACTTGGAAAAGAAAGGAACGTTGCATTCAATTTAGAATGCATAATTCACCTGAGCATGCTTTTGAGTATGCCACTCTGTAGGACCCAAGAGGCTCTATTTTTCATGAAGGTGTGAAGAAGAGTTGGAGGGGGGGAGTTCCTAAATATTTTAAGGTAATTTTTCTCCAGAAATGACAGGACCTGTTACTAAAATGAGTTCCTTCATTTTAAATGTGAAGGGAGATTCTCAGGATAGCAGAGCACACAGTGGTGTTTGATATCCAGATACCAGCGTGAGATGACAGCTGGAAATAAGGACAGGACACTCAGGTCTACGAGAGTGGCTTGTACTGCAGGAAATCTAACTATAGTCTATGAATCATGAGGTTGTTAGGTACAGATTGATTTCTGGAGCTAAGAATTAAACCCCAGTCCTTCCACATGCTAAGCACACACTCTACCACTGACCTATAACCCTAGGTAGAGGGTGAACTCCAACTCCCTAAATCATTTCCTACAACAAAAACAACAGCAAAATATGAAGAGTTTCTTCTGATCTCCAGTTTCCCAGGCTAGAGCCAATGGAATAGGTCCCGGGTCCACAGAATGAAAGGGCTACAGCAATGACTTCAAGGCTTTCAGGAAAAACTTCCTTCCAGTCTTCATCAGAGGGACTCGAACTGTTTACTATCCATTAAGGAGAGGAAATGCTTTGTGAGGATCAGCTGATAGTTTCTTTGTAAAAATCTATGTCCACTTTTCACGTGACTGGAACACTTCTCAATACATCAGAAGTGATCACTGTAGTTTTTTTCTAAATGCATAATTAGCACGGTTATTCTTAATAACTGTCAAAAATTTTATTCCATCACATGTGAAATACGTTCTTATGAACCAAAAAGATCAAGTAATAGTTTGCATTTTTATCCAGGACCTGAACTTTGCAAGGAAAATAATTTCTATCACATTTCTGTTTAGCCCAAGACAATATAAGTGATCAACGAGACTTGGAACACAGCAGGAAAATGATAATGAAGTAACAGCTTCAATCAGAATTGTGGTTACAGATGTGTCTTTCAACTAAAGTACATCAATCAAAATCCTAGTACTTGGTATTCCTCTATTGGTCTGGAAAATGTAATTTTCTTAATTCTGATAAACAGAAAATTTGAAAATCAATTTGTATATACTTCTCAGAAACAGCAGAACTCTTACTACCCTGAAAATGCTTTCAGGTCTTCAACAAAACAGAAATCAGGGACATTACAAAATCCCAATGGCATCAGATCCTCTGCTGCATTCTGTTTCCCTGGTTTGATGGTGAAGAACAGAAATATACTAATTCTATGGCTTCATAAAATTGTATATCCCACAGGGCAAAGGATAAAGCCCCTGAACACTCAGAAAGGGGGAACTGACAACTAAGTGAAGTTTCTAGGTCCAATAGTACGAGCCAGAGAGGAACATTGCTTTCTTAGTAAGTAAAGAATACCATGCTAAAGTTCCTTGCTTGCTAAGTGTTGTCTAATAGAGACTGAATCTCTACAGGGAGATGCTATGACCATGAAACTTGAAGTACCATTCTTGAACATAGTGCCATACAATACACTGGGCCACATTTTTTATTCTTCCTAGCATCACTTCATCACTAAGTAAAAGTACCACATACAGAATTAACTCAATTAGATCTAAAGATCCAGGTATGTTTCATAAGAACATCATGTGCTCCCTATTGTGTCCAAATTTATCCTGCTTGTTTTTAGTATGAGTGCAAAAGAAGGTAAAATTCCAAGCACTGCTCCCAGTGCAAAGGAGGAGGCTTCCAGGCCACAGTACCACCACTCCCAGCAAGAGGAGGTAAGCCATGGGGGCACCAGCAACAACTGCCCCCCCTGTCAAAATGAGAAGACACATAAACAAGCCTCAAAATCACACTTCCAGATCACCTACAGCAACCCCAAAGGGAAACGAGATGGAACACTCTGGTACACAACCACCTGGACTCCCTGAACTGGCAATAAAAGAGGATCTGGAAAAAATGAAATCAGAAATAATTTCTCAGATAACAGCAGAGATTGTGCCCATAGTGCAAGATATGATTAATAAATCTAGAGAGGACACAGATAAAAAAAAAAATAGAGGAGCTGAGGAACATGAAAGAATCCCAACATAGGAAATGAATGGAAACCATAAAACAAATGCAAACAGATTTCCATGAGATTGAAAGTCTACACAGCAGAATGAGACAATGTGAGGACAGAATTTCAGATATAGAAGATAAGATTGCAATTAGTGACCAGGAAAACAAAAATTTCTTTAAAATTGTAAAGGACCATGAGAAATCAATCCAGCAGCTGCTAGACAATGCCAAGAAGACTAACATAAGACTGATTGAAGTCAATGAAGAAACAGGAGAGAGTGCAAATGACATAAAAAAAATTGTTCACAAAAGTGATGGCAGAAAACTTCCCAAGCAGGGGAAAAGAACTTGATATACAGATAAGTGAGGCATATAGGACTCCAACCAGCCTTGATCAAAAAAAAAAAATCTATACATAGGCATATACTTGTTAAGATTCAGAAACCTAACAGGAGAACAAAGTTCTACAAGTAGTGAGAGAAAAACAAATCACATACAAAGGAAAACCCATCACAATCACAGTGGACTTCTCAACACAAACCCTTAAAGCAAGAGGAACTTGGAGTGACATATTCCAAGCCCTAAAGGAAAACAGCCTTCAACCCAGACTGATGTACCCTGCAAAACTATCTTTCAAAATTGATCGATAAATATGATACTTTCATGACAAAGAGCACCTTAGGAACTTCATGAATACCAAACCAGCACTCCAGAAAATTTTAGACAATATCCTAGGAAAAGACAATGAGGATCACAACCCCAAGAGACCCATAAGAATGAATTCATCAGGCATAACAAGAAATTAAAAGCAAAGGGGGAGAATCCAACAAAAAGAAAAAGTCATGAAAATGTTGTCAATATGTATCAATTATAACCATCAATGTTTATGGTCTCAATTCACCAATCAAAAGAAATGGACTGGAAGAATGGGTCAAGAACCAAGATCCAACAATATGCTGCATACAAGAAACACACTTGATTCAAAAAGAAACTCATAGTCTGAAAGTTAAAGGGTGGAAAACAATACTCCATGAAACAGGAACACAAAAAAAAGCAGAAGTAGCTATCCTCTTTGCAGATCAAGTGGATTTCAAACCATCACTAATTAAGAGAGACAAAGAAGGGCACTACATCTTTGTAAGGGGAACAATCCAAGAGGAAGAGATAACAATCATAAATATTTATGCACCAAACACTAGTGTGCCCAACTATATAAAACAAATAGTAATGGACATGAAAAATCATATAAACACTAATACAATAATAGTGGGGGACCTCAATACCCCACTGTCACAAATAGATGATCAATTAGACAAAAAATAAGCAACAAAATAATAGAACTCAATCAAACCCTTGAACAAATGAACTTAACAGATGTTTATAGAGTGTCCCACCCCACAAAATCAGAATACACATTTGTTTCAGCTGCACATAGGTTGTTCTCCAAAATAGACCATATACTCACTTACAGAACATGTTTAAATAAGTGTAAAGGAATTGAAGTTATCTCCTATATATTATCAGACCATAGTGCAATGAAATTGGAGATCCATAGCAAAAGAAACTGGAAAAATTTCATGAACACATAGAAACTGAACAACACACTTCTGAATAACCCATGGGTCACAGAGGAAATTAAAGGAGAAATCAGACAGTTCCTTAAATTCAATGACAATGGCAATACAACATATCCCACTCTATGGGATAAAAAGAAAGCAGTCTTATGAGGGAAATTCATAGCAGTGAATACTCATAGTAGGAAGACAGAGTGAGCCCAATTAAACAACCTGATGATGAACCTCAAGCTTCTAGAAAAAGAAGAGAAGGACAAACCCAAAACTCATACAAGGGAGGAAATTATAAAGATCAGAGGAGAAATCAATGCAATGGAGACTAAGAGAATGATACAAAAATCAATGAAGCCAAGAGTTGGTTCTATGAAAGAATAAACAAAATTGAAAAACCTTTAGCCAACCTTGTCAGAAAAAGGAAAGAAAAGGCCCAAATCCATGCAATTAGGAATGAAAAGGGTGAAATTACAACAGACCCAGCAGAAATCCAGAGAATCACCAATACCTACTTCAAGAACCTATACGTCAATAAGATGGACAACACAGAAGAAATGGACAGATTCCTAGACACATATGAATTACCAAAGTTGAATGAAGAAGACCTAAAAATTCTAAACAACCCAATATCAATCAATGAAATTGAAAACGTAACTAAAAATTTACCAACCAAGAAAAGCCTGGGTCCTGACAGCTTCACCGCTGAATTCTACAAGACATTTAGAGAGGAACTACTGCCACTACTGTTTAAATTCTTCAACGAAATTGAAAGGGAGCCAATACTCCCGAAATCATTCCTGTAAGCAAACATCACCTTGAACCCCATAGCAGAGAAAGACCCAACCGAAAAAGAGAACTATAGGCCAATCTCACTAATGAACATAGATGCAAAAATCCTTAATAAGATACTGACAAATAGAATGCAGAAGATCATCAAGAAGATCATACACCCTGATCGAGTGGGATTCATCCCAGGGATGCAGGGATGGTTCAACATATGCAAATCAATCAATGTAATACATTATATCAACAGAGCCAGGGACAAAAACCATATGATCATCTCGACAGATGCAGAAAAAGCATTTGACAAAATCCAACATGCATTTAGGATAAAAACCCTACAAAAAATCGGAATAACCTCAATCTGATAAAAGCCATCTATGAAAAACCAACAGCCAATATCATACTAAATGGTCAAAAACTGAAATCCTTCATAATAAAATCAGAAACAAGACAAGGATGTCCACTATCACCACTTCTGTTCAATATAGTTTTGGAAACATTAGCCACAGCAATTAGACAAGAGAAAGAAATAAAAGGAATAGAGATAGGAAATGAAGAAGTCAAATTGTCATTATTTGCAGATGACATGATACTGTATATAGAAGACTCCAAGAACTCCACCAAAGATCTTCTAGACTTAATAACCAAATTCAGCAGAGTAGCTGGATACAAGGTCAACACACAAAAATCAATAGCTTTCCTCTACACCAGTGACAGACTTACTGAGAGAGAAATAGGGCAAACAATTCCTTTCACAATAGCATCCAAAAAACTGAAACACCTAGGAATCAATCTAACAAAAGAAATCAAAGGCCTCTTCTCTGAAAACTATTGCACTTTGAAACAAGAGATTGAAGGGGATATCAGAAAATGGAAAGACATCCCTTTCTCCTGGGTAGGAAGGACCAATATAGTGAAAATGGCTATACTTCCAAACTTGCTGTATAGATTCAATGCAATCCTAATTGAAATCCCAGCAGCATACTTCACGGACCTTGAGAAAATAATCCAAAGTTCATTTGGAACAAGAGACCCAGAATAGCAAAAGCAATTCTAGGTAACAAAGACATGGCAGGGGGTATTACATCCCCCAACTTGAAACTATACTACAAAGCTACTGTGATAAAAACAGCATGGTACTGGCAAAGAAACAGACCTGAGGACCAGTGGAACAGATTAGAAGATGCAGAAACAACTCCAGACACACTCAGCCACCTCATGTTTGACAAAGGAGCCAAACACCCTCACTGGAGGAAAGATAGCCTCTTTAATAAATGGTGCTGGAGAAATTGGGTTTCAACTTGCCAAAGACTAAAACTAGACCTATATCTCTCACCATGCACTAAACTAAAATCAAAATGGATTAAAGATCTAAATATAAAAACAGAAATACTGAACCTGCTTGAACAGAGGTCAGGTAGAACTCTTGAAGACACTGGTGCAAGAAAAGACTTTATGCACAAAACCTCAGTTGCCCGTGAACTAGCACAATCAACAAGTGGGATCTTTTCTTACTAGAAAGCTTCTGTACAGCAAGTGAAACCACCAGCAGTGTGAAGACACAACCCACAGTGTGGGAAAAAGTTTTCACCAGCTGTCCCTCAGGCAAAAGTCTGCTATCTTGAATCTATAAAGAACTTAAAAAAATCAGACCTCCCAAATTTAAAGACACAGTCCAAAAATGGCCATCTGAAATGAACAGACATTTCTCAGACTAAGAAGTAGAAATGGCAAATAAACATAGGATAAAATGTTCAACATCACTGGTCATTTGAGACATGCAAATGAAAACAACACTGAGATTCCACCTCACTCCAGAAAGAATGGCTGCTATCATGAAATCACAGCTGGTGGGAGTGTAGACTGGTACAACCACTATGGAAATCAGTGTGGAGATATCTCAAAGAACTAGGACTGGAAGTCCCACTTGACCCAGCTATTCCCCTGCTGGGTACCTTCCCCAAAGAATTAAAAGAATCATACCACAGTGATATATGTGCACCCATGTTCATAGCAAAACAATTTATAATAGCTAAAACTTGGAAACAGCCCAAATGCCCATCAGCTGGAGACTGGGTAAAGAAAATGTGTTTTTTTTAATAAAATGGAGTACTACTCAGCCATCAGAAATGACAAATTAGAGACATTTATTGCTAAATGGATGCACATTGAGGCCATACTCTTAAGTGAAATAAATAGGACACATATGTGTAAATACCAAATAGTTTCTCTAGTGTGAGAAACTGAAAGTGTAAATAAGGACTAAAAGTTATAACTGATAATGTGAAATAGGAAGAAAAGGGCCAAGGGGGATGGGGAAGTGGGAGGGGTAGGGGAAAGGAAAGAGAGAATGGAATTAATATGAGAAAATGAAAAAAAATGGAAACAAAGTCTTTGTAAATAGGGAGAGATGGAGGGGTAGAAGGGAGGGCAGAGGAAGGGGGAAAAATAAGAACCAAGAGAAATTATGTAAAGGTACAAATTTCCAGTGATGAATGTCATTATATTGTATACCTAAAATGTACCAATAAAATTACATTTTAAAAAGGTAAAATTTCTTTGTATATTATTCTTATGGTATAAAATACAGCAACCTGTGTTTTGATGGCATTGAACACCAAATTAGTCATATCTCTGTTAGGATAGAACAAAAATACTTCTGATAAGAACATGAAGTCAGATATTCAACTGTCTAATTTGGAGAGGAAGACTTTGCCACATAGTCAAGGATTACAGAAATGGGGATAAAGGAATTCAATTCTATACTGGGTAATAATTTGCTTTATTCACTTGTTTTATTTCTTTCTTTTTTCCTCAGTCTCACAAAGCAAAAATTCATTTATTTCCACATAATTCCACCTCGGTTCCCTCCATCTCATGACAATTTGTTTGCTGTTCATTTATCCTAGGATTACACTTGCATTTTAAGTAGTGTATTTCTTAAGTTATATTATTTTATTTGGATATTTAGATGCAAAAGCCTCCAGATGAGTCCTGGGTGAGAGTTTTCATTTTCATAGAAAATCCTTTACAGCTTTTATTGGACTTCCTTGTTCTGTCACAGATATATCTAGAGTAAACACAAATCTCTGGATTTCTCTGAATTCGATCATGATAAGAAGTTCTCTAAACAAAAAGTGCTATTGGTTTTTCAGAGAGGAATACTCTAATCTCTATGTTTCATTTAATTTCCGGATGGTACAATCCTGGGGTATTGTTATCTACTGTCAGGGAACTCAGTATTCTTGATGGGCCAATGTATGACAGGCTTTCTATCTGACAAGGATGTTCTTTCCCCAGAACAAGGACTGGATTCTCCACTGGAACGGTGAATATTCAGTTCCTTCCTTAGAGCATAATGTAGCATTCTACTTGGTAACAGAACTTCTTTTTTCCTTCTTCATCTTCATGTGTTTCAAACCTGATCTAAACTCTCAGGGCCCTTGGAAGTCAAAGAAAGCTCTGAACCCAGGGAGACTCTGAGGTCTGAGGCAGAGATTCTCAGAATGAATGAGAAAAATGGAAAGGAATGTTAGGAGGAAAAGAGGTTGAACACTTTTGAATATTTTGCCCCATGTTGTCACCCCAGTGGCGAGTGCATCTGGTACACAAATCAGCAAACTGTGGCTAATGGAGAAAGAACAGAGCGAATATACAATGAGAAATGGTTTGTACAGTGGAACTCAATTTGGACTACAAAGTGAAAGTTCATGCATCAGTGTTTCCATCATCCTGTCCTGATTGCAGAAGCTAAGCTCCAGTCAGTTAACTATCTAAGAGCATACAACTACCCAAAGCCATACCACCTAATCTTGGACTTATCATTTGTGAGGGTTTGATCATCTTAATAAGATGTTAGAAAGATTAGATTCATCCTAAAGCTCAGCACTAAAGCTCCTCAACTCCAGAAATATTAAGATTGATGGAGTGAATTTATCATATTATGGTACATATAAGCTAATTAATTCAAAATTTATATTAAATTGCTGCACACTGCTTTGAAATTTTTCCATCCAACTACTGCCAGTTTGTGTTGCCTCTGCATTGCTCCCATATTAAATGAGAAAATGGTCCACCATACAAAGGTTAAGTGAACTACTTAGAGTTAATTGATCTATCGATGCCTTGAAATAAAGAATCAGAGAATATAATTTCTTTGCACTTGGAAGATTTAATCAAACCCCCAGCGGGATACAAAAGAGTCATGGAGTGATAGCTAAAATATTAAATATATGAATTGTCTAACATATCTTAAGACTTGCTTTGAAGAATTCAGAGCATTTAAATCATTCTTACCACAGATATATTTCACATGTACCAGACATAAATTACTTGTTCAAAACTGTTTATACATCTGTAAAATCCCCAAATTAACCACCAATCAGAGAAAGTAAAATACTGCTATGAAGATGAAGTGAGATTTAAGCTGCCGGAAGACAATCACAAAGGTCTTCCTGTGATATGACTTTGGATCAGAACATGCATGTTGCTAATTTTTGTTAATTTAATATTATTATTAATATTATTTCAATATTAGTAATATTATTTCAACAGCTTTCCATAAGAAGTTTAGTGAAACTATCCAAACCAGGCATAATGTTGCCTGCCAGCACTTTGGGAGGCTGTGGCAGGATTGCAAGTTCAAATCCAGCCTAGGCAACTTCATACCTTAATGATACCCTGCATCAAAATAAAAAATAAAGAATAAAAATAGAGGGGGTTGGAGATGTAGCTCAGTGAGAAGCCCCTGGATTCAATCCCCAGTAAAACAACACACACAAAAACAAACAAGCAAAAACACCTATTCAGAGAAGGGTATTGACATACTCATCTTTACCATCATTGTTTCTAAATTTCATTATGCCAACAACATCCTGGAAAATGGAGGAGTATGGAGAATAATTCAAAACACAAACATACAAACAAATATACAGAGTAGACTTAATACTGTAATTCAGTTGATAGTAGAAAGTCTTTTGTTTTTTTCTATGAAAAGAAAATACTCCTAATCTATATTGGTTATAATGCATTATTATTAAATATAAATTTATATTTAATAACAAAATAGTATACAAACTTATGTAATTTTTATTTTGTCTCTGTAGACAGAAGATGGATCTAAATGCATGAATTTGACAAAAGCACACTCAGACTTATAAGCAATAATGGCCATGTTGATATTAACCACTTGGCTTTCCATAATTTGAAAATTTCCTCATAAAATGTAGAAAATAAAAGCTCTCTTTGTGTTTGTGATAAATAGTTTTAGCTCAGCTGTGTGTGATCAGAAGTTGGTCCTGAGATGTACAAACTCTGCCAAGGACACAGATGGTGACCCAGTCAAGAGCAATTGTGCAATTGTGTCGACTCAGCACTCAGATCCCATTTGAATTTTTGAGCATTGAAAATGAGGTTACAAAGGGTTTTTTTAAACCTTCCTTCTCTTGTTTAATGAACACACTTATGCTTTTGTAATAAAATAAATTTATCATCATAAGAACAGACTTTACCTCTCTATTCAATGAGACAAAATGCTTAGGCTCAAGGAAGTAATTCAAGTTTAATAGAATCTTGCTACAGTACTCAGTTTGAAAGGAAACTTTTTGTTTCTCTCCATGTTTTATGATTGATTATAAAGAGTATGTTCTATTGAAGAAAATGATTCAAAGAGAAACAGTTAAATTTGGTCCACAAATATTGTCCATAGTGTGTATTATAATGGAGATTTTAGGCAAATGTCTACATATTTGCACAAAGCAGCTATCATGCTGAATATGAACATTTAAAAAGTATTAACTTTCTTCTAGTTAATCTAAAATTCTCATAAGAATCACTTAATTCTTTTTCTTGCAGGTAAAAGACAATATTTATCAAGGGATATTTTTATTCAGTGCACACAATTATTAATCTTATTTTACAAATAAAGAAATTAAGACATAACAAATTAATAAATAACAAGCATTGAGGCAAAATGGACTCAAGGTCAAAGCCTTTGAAATTTAGGCCAATGCTCTGGGCCTGTCTTGCACTTGACAGTCCTATAATTACAACTCAATTTGAGGATCTCTCATCCGCTTTCAAAAGTATAGGTTCACCAAAGAAACCAAAACCAGAAAACTGTACGTTAGCCTTATGGGGTTATTTATTCTCTGTTCAAGGGATCCTAACTTTGAGGCATTGAGCTCTCAGTCCTCAACAACAGGTACTACAAAACACAGCTTTCGGAACCTATGCTATGTAAAGATAATGTCTTGATAATGTTGGGTCACATTTTTACTCCTCTTTGCTAATTGCTTTAGAGTATATTTTCTACACAAATTCTTCTCCTATTATTATTATTTTTTAAGGCAGGGTCGATGTGGTTCAGACTGGTCTTGAAATCACTCTGTACCCCATGATGGCCTCAAACTCCTGGCAATCCTCCTGCCTCAGCCTCTCAAACGCTGGAACTACAGGCATGAGTCGCCATACCTGGTTGTCTTCCTATTAGACATTATGTTTTCGCATCAGTAATATGAAGTGGAAGTGACTTACATTATAATAGAAATCATAGCAAAAGAATAATTGGTTCCTAATGTCAAGCTTAACATAAAGAATTTCATGAGCAAGTCTCCTCGTGTTATGCTACCCACAGCAAATCTAAAGGAGACAGCACTCGACTTCAGAAGAGGATTTCTGTATCAGACTTTCATTCAGTCACTTACTAGCCAGATGGTCTTGCACTAATTGTTTAGAATCTGTATCTACTCAAAGGAGGGAAGGCAAAGGAAAAAAGAATTCAGCAGTCGCCAACTGTATTGAACATACGCTCTCTCCTAGGGAGTTTGTATAAAATGCCCAAGTTGCACCCTACAGGAATCAGTCAGAATTTCAGGCATGGGATCCAGCTCTCAGTAATTTTTTAAATCCCCACATAACTGCAAAGTGAAACAAAGTTTGGAATCCACTGAATTATTTGATACCTTTATGGAGTTCCTTCTACGTTGAAAACAATTGGAGGATAGGAGTTGTGTTTTATTTAATACTTTTACAGAATAACACAAAATGCACAGTGTTGATACACATACACACACTCACACACACTCAAACACTAGTCACTTTACCTCTCTTCTGCCAGAGTTGCAAAAGCAATCTAACACTTATTTTTGTATATTTTTATTTTAATCTATATTCAACATTATTTAACCTTATGTTTTTGCTTCCTTTCCTTCTTTCTTCTTTACTCCAAAATATTGAACATGATATTTTATCATATATTTGTAATAACTATAAGAGTATTAGGACTAACATACACAAAGAAAATCTGAGCGATCAGAAATGTAATAATTTGTTCAAAGTTCCTTAGCTCCATGATATAATTCATTAATATAAAACAAAAAAAATTATCCTCCAATTATATCATTCCAATACTCTACCATAATATTTTACAAATTCTATTCAGTTGGTTTTTCTCGGCTGATTTTATTATTCACTGCATGATGATATAGGTTATTTCTCTAAACTTCAATCAACAACTGGATTCAGCCAATTGTATATTTTAATACAAGCACTTTCCAAAACATTAATATAATTAATTACCAAAAGATTAAGTAATTAAAATGCAAGTAACATGTTACCTAATTTAAAAAGTACCTTCTGTGCTTTGTTCTTAACATAGACCTCGATGCATCCATTGGCAGTTAATTCTCAAACTGTGCCAGGATCAAAAGCAACAGCAAATGCAGCCTGCCACTGAACAGTCATGTCTGCCCTGGGCTCTTTACCTTTGTGGGCTTGTGAGCGTCCATGGTCTCTCTGAACTTGTCCTGCACAGTTGCCGCGAGCTGACAGAGCAAAGCGCCATTGTCCAATTTCTCCATGAAAGTTTCTGCTGTAATCTCCTTCCCTTAAATAGCAACAGGAGCATTATAAACATATAATCATTCCCAGCACAAATGCCAGCTTCATACTTGACATAATTTTCATCAGTCAGATTGCAGATGAGTTGTATTTGTAGAACTCACCATAAGGAATGATTTCCTTGCAGTTTTACAGCTTTCATTTAATTGCAAGAATGTCAGCATTTCATATTTTCATAATATAGTTCTAGCTGCATCACATTTTTATTTCACATTAAAAGTGACAAATGATATCTTGAGTCAGTGAGTCCCACCATTCAGCAATCAGTGAGCATACAAACAAGCCAGTCTTTGAAGCTCCAAGAACAAGCTTTATCAGGAATCATACAATTTGGCTTCTCTCTGCAGTCCCCTCCTGGCAACTCATTGCACTGCCATGACCCGTGAGCAGAACTGTTATTTTAACCAGGTACATGGATGTGACTACTTACAGGAACACTACAGATGCCCTTCCTATAATTTAAAACATAGTCTTAGTGCATAAAACATCATCCACTTTTGACGAATTTAATAGCATGGCCAATACATAAAACCGTGTTTCTAAATTCCACTGATCTGGTTTTCCTGATTAAGATAACACAGGTAAAATTAACGCAACTGTTAAACTGTTAAAAAGATCCATTTTTAATTATTGTCTCTCCCATGATATAGCCCTTGAACTGCAAAGTTATTATGATCAGATCTGCTTTTATTCTCTCTCCTCCAAATTACCCTCACAACTTCAACTACTGCTCTTATAAACACAATTTGCAATTGGTCACAGCCAACATTTAACTGAATCCTGGTTAAAGGTCACTTTTTTCTTTTTTCTCACAGAGCCCCTACAGCCTATTTTCTTTCCTGTTTTTCTCTTCTCATTTTGTAACAGCTTTATTGAGCTATGCTTTCTATACCTTCCAATTCATCCACTTAAAGTATATTCTTTCACGGCTTTTAGTCTATTCAGAGCTGTGCAGTCGTCACCGCAATTTTGTAACATTTTCACGCCCCCAGAAGAAACCCGGCACCCTTTAGCTGTCTCACCTGGCCCCTCCATCCCTCAGCTCTATAAATATAACCACTAATCATTTGCTTATATGCTGTCCCACAAGACATCTTTCTTAAAGCGCTCTCCTTAACTTCATTTCTGATTTTGCTCAGTTTCAGAATATTTCATCTTTATTGTCTTAATTCCCTATAACTTATGAGTCTCAAGTCCTGTGTATTCAAGCTTCCATTTTTCATGGCATGGTCTTAATAAAAGCCTTCATGATCTGATACCTAATCCTCTAGCGGTGAGAGCAATGACTATTCCTTGTGTCCTGAACTTCTCTGTCCAATGCATACCGCGCTCACTGCTAAATTAATACGCTAGACACCACCCTCACTCGGTAATTCTTCACTCAGACTCCTTTTCTTCCTAATGTCCTCTCCTACCTATGAAATCTGTACCTCTTCCTGACATCCAAAGGCCTCCCGTGTGCCTCTCAACTACCTGCTACTCTAACATCTCCTACTCTGCTCTGTGGCTCCACACTTCCCCTCATGGACCTTTCTGTTTCTATGGCTACACTTTTGCTCCCTGCATCGGCCCCACCTTTCGTGTCCTGCCTTCTCCCTGCCCAGGTAAATTCTTTTTCCTGTAATCACAGACAGCTCTAGGGAGAGGCCATCCCTGCGCTCATGGACCTCTTTTGTGTCTAGTCATTTTCATAAATATTTATTTTGCCATAGATCAACCATTTTATTTTCTATCGTGAATGACATGTTTTGTACAAAGTTCTTCTTTTCCTCGATAGGATATAAACCTCTTAGGTCTAATATTTTTTAATCTCCTACAGAGATGGACAAAATGATACTCATAGTAGCCAGGTAGGGATATGTTCAGAAAGCATGGGAATTAATAAATGAAAAAATGGACTGGTGGACATCTTTGACAAAATGATGTGTATTTTTTGTGAAATGTAGTTAAATTAAAATTTTAAAATAAGTATTTTAAAGCTTTCAACTGAGATGACCATAAGCACCATAAGAAAAATGCAGATAGTTCCACTCCATGAACACATGAAATAAATATAACCCAATTAGAACCACAGATGAATTATTTACTAAACCAACAATATCTAATAGTTTTAAATTTTAAGAAACATCTGTTTAAACTGAGGATTTTTTTCCAGTTTTGGGGGAGGGCAGCCAAAGAGGAAAAAGAATTACGTTTTTATGTTTCTCCCCTACTGGATATCTACATTGAGCCCCTACTTAAGATAATGAGTTCTGCAGGTGGTGAAAGATCAGCAGCCCTAAATACTCACAACAGGGGTTCACCTGGGCAGATCTACTTTCATTTCAAAATGGCCTGCAGCTCAACTCAGTCCAGAAATGAACATAATGGTCTCAAGGTAAAAAGAGCCAACACACCAGATTATATTGTGCATTTACTGCATTAGTCTGCATTTGCTAATAATAAGAAAGTTATGTTCAAAATGGTTTGATAAAGATATGAGAAATAGTTTATTTAAATTATCGCTTCATTCAAATGTGTTTAAATTTCAAGATTAAAAGGTAAACTGTACACTAAATTGTTGAGTGATTCCTTCACAAGTTACTTATAAGACTTTCTACATTTGGAAGGTAACTAGGTACTCTTACGTTCCTTAAGTTCTAAGTCAACTTAAAGATCCATTCACAATTTTAAATGAAAAAATGATTACAATAAATTTAAAAGAACTTGTAAATTATGAAAAGAAAAATGGCTTTCATTAAAAATTCATTAACAACTTATCCAAAGGTATGAGTTGTACATTTTATCCTTTATACCTGAAGATTTTTAGTTACTCTGCTTTTTATGAATATTTGAAGAGAAAATTTTACATTGAACATCTGTATCTGGTGAAAAATATATTAGGTGTCAATTTTCAATTCTGTATATTTTATAGCTTGAAAAGGTGAGATTTTTTTATTTTTGGCTCAAATATACTGTTACATTCTTTATAGTTGGAATGTACTGCCTCAAATGAAGGAAAAATGCAAAACTGAGAAGTTAAGAAAACTTTACACGTAATGTATTTTCCACCCTACTATGAAGAATCATTAAATATACATCTGAAGTGCACTATATAATTGTAAGAAATCAGTTGTAATCTTTTTGTGGGATGATATATTACTTCACTCTTTATTACACTAATATTCCCAACAGTATTCAAAAGAAAAAAGCAGAATATGAAAGTAGTTGAATTTAACCAGAAGAAATGCATAAAAGCAGGCTATAAAGAATTAATTGAAATTTTTCAAGTAAAAGTCTTAAAAGTGTAAATATATCATACAGAATCAGATCTTTAATGTAAATTGTGATAGGTGATTTCACATGTGAGATTATAAATATCAGAAGCAGTGAGAATTTATAAAGAACCAAAAAATTATTTCTTTCCCAGCTGCATCCTTTCAAAGTTTCTGGCATGGTTAGGGGAACAAAGAGCCATAAGTAGGTATAATGAAATCATCTTGAAGTTCTAAACTGAACTGGGTTGTAAAAACTATTGATTTGAAGATAAATCTAAAATACCCTAGTCTAGAAGTAGTGTCTTCACTTCCCACATTCATGATCATCAATTTTGATCTTCGCAACATCAATTTAGGCATGACTGATGACTTCCCAGTAAAGATCAGAGGGTTTGATTAAATATTAAACTTCATCATTTCTTCTTAAATTATTGAGGCTTCATGATAGGGAAGAAACAACCTCCAGAAATTTAAATCAAGCAGCTAAAATCAACAGTCATACTTATACATATCAATGTATTCCTTTCAGAAATATGTCTGCCATAACTTCCACCAAGATTAAGTATCCATCTCTAAAGTATTTTGCACTGGAGCCACCTGGGAAACATTCATTTTATCTTAGATGGTGCTGAGAAGGAAATTTTCCCCAACCAATTAGCAGTACTGAATTCTCAAAGAAGTGGTCATATCTAATAACTGTGTTTAATACGGACACTTTTAAACACTTTCCTTGTATGTGTATCTCCTGAGACTGTAAAGTGGATGTACCATTTTACCTTTGCATGGGTAATGAAACCTAGGGGCATAGATTAACCAACCATTTCTCATAGAGGAATCTGACTCTTTGACCCAGAAGTTTGAGTTTAAAGTCTCTACTTTGACCTAGTATGCATAACTACTTGAATCTTTGCCGAGCACACAAATGACCACTTCCTATAACAATGCATTCTCCCAAATTCAGTTGTCTTCTCCTCTGTAGAAATGTCTCATGAAGGTTTTCAGGAAAAAGAGCACCTTGGGAATGAAGATAATGAAGCTGAGGAGTGAACAGCAGCTTATTCTGGAGTTTGGAGAAGGGCTGACCGTATCGTTTATGTGTCTTCTGATGTTTGATCTGACTGATCACAGAACCCAGTGGGCACATTTTAAATCTTGAAGGGTGATCCAGATATGGGACTTGAATTCTCTCAGCTTCTCTCTATACCTGTTACTCTCAATGTATTTCTCACACTGGAGAACTCAACTCATTTAGTATCTTAATTCAAATTATCCCAATTTCTGAGACTGAGTTTTGAAGGCCATGAGATAGAGGCAGAATCATTATAACTAGAAACCCTAGACCAATGCCTATGACACAAATGAAAGTGTCTGCCTGCATATAGATATATAGATATATGTATTATATATAATATATATAATTATATATTCTGTTGGAAAAGTCAGGCAGTACTAACTACTCTGAATGGTGTTAACTTGTGGACACGAATTCGACTGTTTAAACTTTTGAACTAGCATAGGATACTACCCTTCCTAAGGAATTTTTATTGACCATACCAAGAATATGGGAACCTTGCAGGGTTAGTATCTAAAGAGTGCATTAAGAAAAAAAAACAGTGAGCTGTTCTAAACCCACTAGATAACACATGTAGGTGACAGCAGCACCTCCAATAGATTGACACTGAATTTTTAATGTTGAAAAATATGTTAAGAAATAACTAAAACTAAAAACATTATATACTGGTCATATTAAATTAAAACAATTTAATCTTCTTTCACGTTCATGTAGAAATGTCAGAGAAGGACAGAAAAATCACCATGACATCAAGTCTCAGAATATATTTTCTAATACAGGGCAAATAAATTCAGCATAACTACATTTAAATATATCTCATACTTCACTCAGTCTGTGAATATTTCAAAGAAACTATGTCTTCATTCTAAAGATCTACAATATTTGAGAATAATGTCATTTTTTATTATTAACAACTATAATCTCTCCTGAAAAATATACCTTCCCACCAAAAAAAAAATATATATATATATATATACCTTCCTGTGAGTCATATGGTATTATTGAACAAAACCATATATACATATATGGGATTTTTAGGGTTTTCTAATTGTTGTTTGTTTGCAGAGCTGGGGATCAAACCCACGTCTCAGGCACTTAGACAAAGCTAATAGTATACAAAGGTAAATTATCATTTTCAAACTATTAAAAAACACAAGTGAAGCAAACAATTTGAGAACATTTATGTTAATAGGGTCCCTTAAAAGCTACATCAACCACAATCCTCAAATGTCCATCAGCAACCAGTTAGTATGAATTCTACAATTAGCAGAATGTGCCTTAATTTATGTGAATGCCAATGGTTGTTCTAATATGGGGCTACTGTTTTGTTTTGTTTTTTTGGTACCAGGGATCAAACTCGGGTCCTTGCACTTGCGCAGCAGGTGGTGAAACCACTGAGCTAAATCCCCGGCCTGGGGCTACTGGTTTAATAACACACTGTTTGCTCAAAATAAAACATCAGTTATTCCCCAAAATTTATTGTATAAGCATTTAGTGTCCTAGTATGTCCTGAGGAAACACCTACGTAACAAATAATCAATAGTTGGTTACTGAGCAAAATTAACAAAACACAAGGCCTAGAATAAAGATGGAATGCGTAACAGAGGACAATGGCCAAACATACTTTTCACAGGGAAGCATGATATGATCTTCCTGCCCTATTTCTGTCTTTTCTGAATGTTTGTCTTAAAACTGGTCCATCGTCCCAGCTATTAGAAAACTACTAGGAGTACAAAGAGGATTTTCCATAAGATCAGTTGATAAACCCAAAGATACGTGAGAAGTCAGAAAGTATCACACAATGATCTTCTCCTGCATCATGTTGGGGTGGTCCTCCCAGAGCTGTCCAGCTGCAATACATACCACTTTTCACCTTTACTGGTTGACTTAAAACAAGCTAACCAATGTTTTACATTCCAACACATACATTTTAGCTTGCCAGAGAGCTTGCTGTTTGCTTCTTTAATTCCATGTCCAGGAATCAATCTAGGATGGGATGTATTATTGTGACTGATTAAATATGTATCTAGAGCCTGAAAATTACATGTAATGCCTACATTTGGGCATGAATGTAAAAATAGGTCTATGGACCAAAATAATCATTTTCTTCTCCATCAAATGATTTTATGGTTCAAAAAAGTCTGAATATGATCTGAGTATTCTTTTGAAAACCACATTTTTAAAGTAACATTTTGTATGTAGGATCAGAAATACCTGAATTTAGAATATCATCAATACTCCCTTGAAAAAAATATAAAATTAATAGCTACATATTCGACAATCTTTCCAAGTAAGGTCAACTATCACAGTAGTAAATCCTGATTAAAAATTGTAACTTAGTAGGCAAATTTCTGCTTCACCAAAGAATTAGGATACTTTCTAATGAGACAGGACCAACTTTACATCACTTTCAAGACATCTCTAACTTTCAGGTAGATAAAAAGTAACCTTTGAAAGAACCACATAGTGAAAATCCACAAATATTTCTGAGGTAACAAAATGGCTGGTAATATAAATAATTTTAACATTTGCCTTAACTGCTCCATTTCTAAAATATGTGAATACTGAGTGTACCTATCATATGTAAGAAAGATGTCTTTTAACATAGCCATACATTTATTCCGCCCTTCCTTGGTAACACCTCTCTAGCATATAATATATTTTTCTAGTACATAATGAATTTTTCAACTTGCAAATGTTTTGCCAGTTTAAATGTTCCCAAACTACTGGACTCCTTTCCATGTTATCATGAAGGCGTTCATTTGAAGACGATCCACCTACTCCTCATGAACACAAGTCAATTCAAAGGTGATACTTGAGATTCTTCTAGAATTCCTTTCGAGAAAATTTCACAAACCATCCGATTAAACTGTTTTACAACAGTTAATTCTTTTACATCCAGTCTTTTTCTTGAAAGGGTCATTTATTTATATCAAACTTCTTTTCCTGGTTTAGGCATACTGATGACCTCAACTGCCCCAAACTAGGTCCCAAGAGATGGACTTCTTGGAAACTTAGATATCAGGAGCTGGAAAGGATATTAGAAGTCATCTACTCCAACCCCTTCATTTTATGATTGAGGACACGGAGCCCAGAACAGATAGCTGAGTGACTTTAGGCAAGTTTCCTGCCAAGTGGTGGAGCCAGAATCAGAAGCCAGGTCTCCTGATGCCCAGTTAGGAGCCAGGTCTCCTGACTCTGAATCCAAGATCTTTCCATTACACACACTGTTTCTATTCTTTGAGGCTGTGTTAGGCTGCTCACATTGATCACACTACTTTGTAAATGAGCACGTTGGCTAAATAAAATGCTTTTGATGACAAGTCATGGGATGCTGTGTAATCAAGCTATACTTTAATTAATCACATGCTTCTCTGACCTGGAACATCTCAATGCCTCCTCCTTATCACACTGTGGATGATAAGATCCTCAATAAGCTCTTCAAGCAGTGTATGATGTACCCCAATAAACCTCTGGACACTTTCTACCTCTTTCCATGAGGTTGATACTAGTCTTTATTCAGTTATTCTGAAGTATGCAACTCCTTCCTATCTCAACACATGCCCTCTAGTCCCCAAATATGCTTATCCCATGCCTTGTCTGGCTAGTTATTAATCTTTCTTTGGGTCTCAGTTTAAACATAAGTTCCTCAGAGAGGATTTCCCTGAGCCTTCTGGTATTTTGCCCTGTCTCCAGGCATTTTGCATTCTAATGGCAATCTATATCTTTTAGGGTTTATAATGAGTTCAATCAATGACATGTTAAGTCACCTATGTAATGTTTCTTTGCTAACCACTCCTAGCTTTGTAAAAATAGGTTCTGTGTCTATTTTTAATCATCTTACTACCCTCCAATACCTAGCAGACTGTGTCCGAACACAACCACGAGAGTTACTATTTCATGGCTGATTATTCTACTGCAGACCTTGTTCTAAAGGTGATGATGTCATTTCCAAGCACCAACAAATCTTGAAGGTTGGTGTTGTACTAATTTTACAGATTACAAATCTGAGACACAGTTCAATACATTTACCCAGAATTACATAGGAAAGGCTGAAGCTGAGATTTGAATTGCACATTCATATTCCAGAGCCCATTTTTTAAATGGATAACTTATGCTTTTTCACACTCAAATACTGGTATAATTAATGAATGTACTTATACTCAAAATCAAATAACAGTTTCATTGAACTGTATAAATAGAGTAACAAATATTTAGTGTTTATTACATGTCAGACACTGTTCCAAGTACTCTACATATTTTAACCATTTATTACCTATTTTGTCTTCCAGTACATTTAGTGTTTCTGTTTTTTATATCTAGGTCTTTGATCCATTTGGGATCTGGGCATGAGGGCAGAGGAGAGGGTTGGAAGGAAAGTGAAAGTAAAAAAGATTAAGACACAATATGTATATATACCAATTCCCCGAGTTGAATATAATTATTATGTATCGCAAACATATTTCAATGTAAAGGGGGAAAACTCATTAACTTTTAACAGATGGCTGAAAGGCAATAAATTGCTAACTTAACAATCATTAGTGGTACCCAAAAAAGACAAAAGAAAGAGAGAAAATGTGTATTTAAGCTAGAATAACTTCTTCCATTTGCTAGAGATAAAAGTTGCTCCTTTGCATGAAAAAATGGCTAACAGGAAGTAACCCTTTCCCCCTGGTCCAGACAGCTCCCAGCAGGGTGAAAGGTCTCCATGAGAGGCCTTTCGACCTCATCATCCTTTGTCGGACAAGTCTGTGAAGAGTAAAGCTTGCATATGCACATTTTGTAGCCCTGGTGAAATTACAAAAAGCTGCCAAAATAGGGTATACTTAGGGAAGAAAAAAAATGACCATCTAATTTAAGAATGAATATGAGAAAATGGAAAAATAGGAACAAAGTCTTTGTAAATAGGAAGGAATGGAGGGGTTGAAGGGAGGGCTGGGCAAGGGTGAAAAATAAGAACCAAGAGAGACTATGTAAAGGTGCAAATTTCCAGTGATGAATGTCATTATATTGTATATCTAAAATGTACCAATGATTAGAATGAATAATCGATAATGCAAAATAGGAAGAAAAGGTTCAAATGGGTAGGGGTAGTAGGAGGGGCAGGGGAAAGGAAAGAAGGGAAAGGACAAATGATGAGAAATGGAAAGAATGGAAATAAAGTCTTTGTAAATAGGGAAGGGTGGAGGAGGTGAAGGCAGGGCTAGGAATGGGGAAAAAATAAGAACGAAGATGCATTATGTAAAGGTACAATTCTCAATGAGAAATGTAATTGTGTTGTATACCTACAGTGTACCAATAAAGGAATTTAATAAAGTGAAAAAAAAAGAATGAAACCTAAAAACAGAAACAAATAATACAAAAGCCTCATAAAAACCCCACAGTCAGGGTGAGCAGAGAAAGCTCTTACAAAAATTTGCTAAAACTTTGCTCTTCTTTGCCAACATTTCAGACCAACATGGTGCTTCTCACCTAGCTGCTCATTTCATCAGCTGGAAAGTAAAGATAGCAACACTAACCTTGGAGGAGTCTTTAAAAAAACAATTTGGGAAATCCCTTCTGTAAATGCTAAAGCACCAGGCAGCTTCTATGGTTACTCAGTATTCAAATAATATATCTTATGAACTCTGCAACAATCCTTTCCTCAAGTTATAAATCAATTTTATTCACTTAGAAAACTGATGAGTTGAAATAGCGTTTATACACATGTACATGTATGACAGTCCTTTAAATACAGAAATCTATTTTACACTTGGTTGAAGATTTTTCCTGTTGCTATGCCAGACCCAAATGAAGAGGCAGCCTTGACATGAGATACCATTTTTTCTCAACAACAATGCTTTTAGACAAGCACATGAAAAGAAAGATAAGTCGAAAAGAAAAATTTTAGCTCAAGGTTAGTTGATGCTAATCGGCTCATCGGGACAAAGTACAGATGCTTTTGTTGCTGAGTTTGGGTACTCAGTTTTAGTAGGCGTGCTATAAAACTAGGACAAAGAAATCCAGTTTTAGAAGCTACATTTCAGACTATGCCCTGTGAACAGGGTCAAAGGGATAGGTCATATTGGTCAGCTGCATAAAAAAAAAGACAAAAATAAATCAGACCAACACATAAATGAAAGAAGTAATTTAACCACATATTTTCACACTTCAGTGCACAAAGTTGGAATTATGAAGCACAGAGAATGTGAGAGACATAGGGGAAATTCGTTTAAATTTTCCACATGCTTCAGGTTTCCCAGATGAAATAACCAAATAATGAAAGTCTTTCTTTCCAAAGTGCTATCACATGATTTGGTGAAGGACACTGTAAGAGGGGAAAAAGGCCCACAACTACCATTATCTGTGCTCAGAAAATATATCTTACAACCTTACCTAATAGATTGGTTAACCACAGGGCCAGATCTTCTTTCATCGGTAGCAAATTAGCTTCGTGTCTGCTGGCCAGCCACTGGCTGTACTGATGCATATCAGACAGACCAGGCCCACTGCGTACCTTTGGGCTCAGAGCAGTGCACATTATTTATCCACTTGTAATACCTGTGTTGGAAACAAAAATGCAGTTGCCTTTTATACAGACTTCTCTGCTTAAAATCTTGCCACCATAACAGTAATGAACCGGATTTGTGAGCATTTTTCTAACAGTCCCAGTCATTAATTATTAAACACTATTTACTTTGTTTGCCCTGGGCCTCTCACTTTTGCCCAGGCATTTGGTAGGAAGCACCAATAATCAAAGGCCAATTGAAAATCAAACAGTAAACTTTTAGCTTGTGCAAAAACAATATATTTGGAAAGATCCAGCTGCTAAGGCAAGGAATTACATTTATTCAAGTACAGGAAAAGTAGTTGAATTAAAATTTTACTGTCCAGTTTGACTCATTGCTTGGGTTCATTTTTGAAACCACAGATTTACACATAATTTTAGGACTAGATATTATCTGTTAGGTATTTGTACAATTCTTAGTAAACTTATAGTCTTTACTCTTACGGTTATTGCATTAAAGATTAAGCATAGCACTTTAGGTTTTGGAAGTGGTCAAGTAATGGTGCATTCACGATTACAGAATTCATCCATGGATAGGGGAGGAAGATACATTCAGAGTATCCTCCACCATCCTCCCTGATAGTCACAGAAAATAAAGCTGGAGAAGAAACCTGACTTAACCAAGATCAGACAGCGACACTTTGTCAGAGTTAAGTTTGAATCTGGGTCTTCATATTTTAAGACCAATATTCTCCCCATAATGACTCATTTTGACAAAATAGATTAATTAAGAACCCATATTGGTAAGCAAAAAATTACATGTTATTTCTAACGAATATTGTCAGTGGTTTTTTTTGTTTTGGTTTGGTGTTTTGTCCTCTACTATCAACTATCTTGCTTTGTATCTTCTCACTTTTTCTGTTTTACATATTAGGCTTATTTTTTAGGTATAAGTACTTACATGTTTTACATCTATAAAAAATTGTTGGTTTCATTAGCCCAAACCTCTTATGACTAGCCCAAACCCCTGGCCACAGAAAAGATGTTTGAATATGTGTTGGCCCTGATCTACAGAAGCAACATCGAAGCAGCTAAGATGACAAAGTGATACTGTCAAACAATAGGAAAGATTCTGCATAGTCTGTAAATATAGAATGTACATTAAAGAACCAAACGCATTTGAATGAACGGCAATAAAAAATATTTGCAGCAGGGAAGAAGTAAGATTATATGATGCCTGGGGTTTTCAGCTATGTTTCGATATTTACACGTTTTATGGAAATGCTAGGGATAGGACCCAGGGCCTTGCCCGGCAAGTGCCCTGTCACTGAACTGTATCTCCAGCTATTCCTATGTATAACACTTTAAAGTTACCAATATAAATTATGTGCCCTCTTTGGGTTTTATTCTTTGAAGCTTTGCACAGTATTTCCTTCCAATAAATCTCAAATCTAATTCACTTATAATAGCTTAATTTTTTTTAAAGATTATTTTAAAGATTTGAAAATATAAGACGAAGTTTAGAAGAATGAAAAATGTAGCCATCTCCAAATATGAGAAGATATTTTTGGAAATTGAGTAACTATCTAAAACATTTTATAAACATACAAGTAAAGGGCACAATTTCATTCCTAATGCAATTACTCTGTGAGTAATTTTTGAAAAAAAACCATAAATTTTCTTTAAAAATATTATGTATGTAATTATCTGGAGTGAAGCAGTGCAAATGTGAACTATTCTTCATACATCTTGTCATATTAGTAAACTGTCAGTATAGAAAAAAGAATATTAGCATTGTTTATTCTCCCAGCTAATAATGACATCTATCATTCCTTTAAACTCCTAAGGTTTTCTCCTAACCTTGTTATCAAACACTAAAACATTTTTTGTTTGAATTTTAGAAAATTATGTTCACTTCCAGTAAAATAAAACATCTCTCTGTAGTTCATCAGGATTCCCATTGGCCAGCTAGCCTCAGAAATAAACATTCAAGTAATAATACCTCTTAGAACATGATTCATGCATTTAAATAACTAATTGAAATCTTAAAAGGGTTACCTCTAAAATGCCTTTCTTCTCAAGACACAATCTCTCCCACTACTGTCCTGAAAGTGAGATGTAGTTGCTCAGTAACTTTACCTACACCCTATTATGCACTCTGCAACTTCCATTTAAGCATGAGAGTCCTATTTTGCTCTGCAAAAGCAAGAAGACACCTCAGAGTCTGAAGCTCATTGTCCAACAAAGAATTCATCAAGGGATAGTTTACAGTAAGCCTAATGGCATGTAACAATTGCAATGAGCCAGAGGGACACAATCCTTCCTTCCATACTACTAAACAGTGAAGTTTTTATATTCCTTGACAGTAGCACATTTATTTCTCATGTAATCTGTCTGGTGTTTTGCCAGAAATGCAATCCAAACTATCTTCTAATATTTACAGGTGATCGTTTAGGAAAAACACTAAAAATAATTGAGAAAATTTTTTACTTTGTCAATTTGCACATATTCAAAATTTTAGTAGAGAGGAAAGGGAAGAATACAGCTACATTTCCCAGGAGGCCAATGTGAGACAAAGAAGGATTAACGGAGATTAACGTGCTATAAAAGTTAAACAATTAAACATATGACCAAGATGTAGAAACTTAAAGTCACTGTCATAGATAAGGACACTATTGTTTAGATCTTTTCTGAAAAGAATT
Source organism: Heterocephalus glaber (assembly GCF_053883595.1). NCBI lineage: Eukaryota > Metazoa > Chordata > Mammalia > Rodentia > Bathyergidae > Heterocephalus > Heterocephalus glaber. The sequence goes on from NW_028258293.1 coordinate 8,626,603, forward strand.
AGGATTTCAACCAAATTTCTCCTGATCCATTCTTCATATTTACATCAGCATCGACTGAGCCTGGTTTGGTGGATCAGCTGAATGTCACTACATGGAGGTCTTAGATTTCAATTTGGCTAGGAGAAAAGCAGGAAACATGGAATGGATTCAGTTAGCATGATCAAAATTTGGGATTTGGAGCAATTTACCCCATGGTGAAGTAGATTCCAATTCAAATGCTTACATCGTTATGATAAAAGATTAAATGAGTCTAAAAATCCCCAGATAAAAAGATAACTACAGAATTTGACCCTTTGCATAATTTTTAATAAATGGTAAATCATTCAGGATGAATTGAATTAGATTATAAAGAACAAACTAGCAAAAAGATCATTCAATCTGTTGAACTTATTCAAAATTTTCAAAACTCCAAGAGATGTCAGAGGGAGGCTTTTGAAGATGAAAAATGAAATGATGGATAATTAACTAGACTTAAAGAAAAAAGATTAGGAATAAAGAAAAACTTTTTTGTATATCTAAACACTGCAAGCTATTTCCAATATAATTTCTATAATCATAATATTTTAAAAGGTTTGATCAGTAAATTTGGTAAACAGTAAACCCAACTATTAGGAAAAAGAACTCCAATACTTTCAAAAGTCTTCTACACTGTGGTTCTATAAGCTCTCCAGGTCTATCAAAAAGTGGATAACTCAATTCTCAAAACTTAGAATTTGGAAAAATAAAGCTTAAAGGGAAAAACATGCAGAAACTTAATACAGAATTCTTCAAAGACTCTGTGTGTATTTTTGTTCTTTCTTTCCATAGTAGAAGTGATTCTGGAATAACAATTATGAATATGATGAGACTTGAACAAGCCCAGGGGAAGAAGAAAAAATTAATGACTCCATAAGTAAAATAGCAGATGTGTAAAGCGTCTGGTCTGCTGCTCCAGAATTGCAGCAGAAGACAGGGTAGTTTTGACTCAGAAGAAAAGGACTCTGTCATGCCACCTAGAGGTGTGCTTTGATTATCACCAAGATGGTTTGTCTTTGAGTATTGACATGTTGGAGAGAATATGTGGCATAGAAAATAAATCGGAAAGAAAGACTAGCAACAATAAAATAAGATCAACACTACGTCACTACTATTTCTGTGTGATTCCGCTAAGAAGCCAGATTAATAGATGCAATATGAGAACTGGAATCAGAAGTCCTAGGGTCAAATAATGGCACCGCTATGTTACCTACCATTAAGTAACTATTCTATTCCAGTCATCCGCGTTTTTCTTTTGGTGCCTGACTTCACTATGTACATAGAGGCTAACACTTCAAAGATATTGTAAGGATTCAATTTCTATGCCAGTGCTTTGTCAACATCATTATCATTACCATCAGAAAATGCATCAAAATAAAACTTCCACTGATTTATTTGGAAAGAAATAAAATCCTGCTACAAAATAGGAACAGTTTATAAAACTGTGAACCCTTAAGAAAATACAACAGAGAAGGGGGAGAAGAGAAATCAGGCAAAGTATTAATGATCTAAGCTCATAAACAATGAAAAATTCCAAAGTTTCCTGCACATTGAAAAAAAATGCCACCTCCAAGATGATGTATGAAATGCTGAAATCTAAAATGAATAGTGTCTATGTCTTTTTTTAAAGTTTTGTTTATAAATTGTTACATTTTTGTTACCAGTTAAAGATCATAAACTAATAACATAGAGAGATTCTCCCCCCCCCCCAACACGTAGACACAGAGACTCAACTATGGAACCTGAAAGCACTGAGCATTAATGACCTCAAGCCAACAGCCCTCATCTGAAGTATTAACCTCAAAATTTCTTCTCAGTTTTGCGTGTTATGCATGTCACGTAATGTGGAAACAAAAAGTATATGTCATTAACACTGTCTTTCAAAATTAAAAACAAACACAAAATGCTCTAAACCCCAAAAGCTTCCAAAATTTAGAGGAAGAAGATGTGATCCTTCAAACTGAACTCACAGAATAAACCATCAATGATGGTTGTTTCACCATTGGGATTGCTTTTAACACTATGTGATTCTTTTTTGGATAACCACTAATGTGTCTACAAAATGTATATTCTTAACTGATGCTATCAATGCAAAATCTTAATCTAAGGGTCTAGTTAGAAAGTAAAGTCCACACTTTAATCAGAAAAGCAGTTTCACATCTGGAAATGGAATCTCTACCTCTTTCGGGAAGTGACTTGTCCACAAATAAATGAAAACAAAATCACCAAACATAAAGGCAAAATTCAGCATAAATTTTTTAATAGTGTTGTAAGATCTTTAAATGCACAAAGACCTTAGAAAATGTATCTAATGGAATTTCTGGCCATTAACTAAAGATTGGGACCAATCTGTATATTAACTCTACCAGGCATGTTTCTCTTGCCCCCAAGCCCCATGACGTTCTGTCTTGAATGAAATGATGGTATACTTGTAATCACAAGTCCTTCTCAAACCCAGACCAAAAACTGCGATTGAGTGAGAATTGAAGTTCTAAGTTTTATGGCATTATGGATTTTTCAAGTTTATATTTCTAAATCCCATTAAAACCATTCTTCCTAATAATTTAGCACAGGTTTTTGTTTTTCCTTTTACATTAACCAGATGAGACTGAAACATAATTTGAATACAAAGCTATCCAAAAGTCATTAATTGTAGCACTTAAAGGCTATGTCAAAACTTCATATAAACGGACTAGGTAAATCTTAATTTATGAGTATATTTTTGTATTGTGTGTAAGACAAAGACTTCTGATTTACTCAAGTCTAAGGTAGTTAAGAGCAAGGAGAGTTCTCATGTAGGACAAAATTAAGTTAAATCGACTCTGAAAGCATTTCACAGAGAATTACACAAATATATTACCATTTTGACAAGAGATATTTTCTATTTTCATTCCAGATCTAGCCTCTAGTTTTATTTTTCTTTTCAGTTTTGAATGTGAAAACTTTGATAGTTCCTCAAGAGAACTGAAAAGAAACAGTAGATCTTGTTTGGGCGCATACTCAAAGCACAAAAATACCAATACAGCAATACAGCGCCACAACATCTGCAACAGTGTAAACAATCGTAACAAACTGTAAACAAATTCTTAGAGCCGCGTCATTGGCCTTCAAGGAAGGCAACTTCGGTGTACCGAAGGTTCCTGAAGTGCACAGTGCGCACTTGCGGTCTTGGAGCAAAATTCTAAAATAACAAGGCTCAAGGCTGCACCATACCTGCAAGACTGAGGTTCAGCTAAGCCCTCTAAAGGGATACTAGAAAACTCAAAGGCAAATCGTGCAGCCTTTCTGCACACGGTGAAATAAATTTTGCATTATGAACTTATTTCCCCAGAAAGCGCAGTTCCTCACCCAAGTGAGTAAGATGTTTCCCAATAAAGTAGTTTCGCCCAATGTCTCCGAGCATTTGGGCTGACATCCGAGCTACCTTTCTGTGCAAAAGCTCCAGCGGGCACCTCGAAGGCATCCGGTCCACGGCCGCTCCAGCCCTTACCTTCTCCTAGGCAGCCGGAGCTTGGATGCCCATGCTGGACAGGCCCACCACAGCCCCCGCCTTCCGCTCCGTCAGGGGCAAGCATTCCTTGAGAAAGCGCTCATTGATCTCAGAGGCAAGCTGAGCACACCTGACCCCAGCTGCTCATCTGTTCCCAGGGCTGAGAGTTGGGGGAAAGCAGCCCCTCGCACAGGGTTTGTTCTTAGCCTGGCCTCTGAATCTCAAGGGACAGCTGGGGAGGGAAGGAGGGCTCCCTCCGCCCTGCGCGTGCATCCCACCTGTCCGGCCTGTTTTAAGGCTGGGAGGCCCAGTGGGTGTCCCGTGCGCCGGCGGATCCTGTTTCCTGCACACACGCCGCCGTCCAGGATTAATCTGGCTTCTGAACAGGGCTGGGGGTGGGGCGGGGAACCGAGTCCAGCGCGGGGAAAGGACAGAGATCAGAGATGGAGAAGGGGGAAAGGCGAAGCGGTGATTCTTGAGAAAGACTAAAGGAAGGAAATCGGAGTGCCCACCCCCACCCTGAGTGTGCTGGGGCTTTCAAAATAGAGCCCATTGGGCCGGGGATTCAGCTCTGTGCTGCCCCACCTGGCTGGCAGGCGCAAGGTCCCGAGTTCGATCCCCGGTACCGCCCCCCCCCCCAAAAGAACCCATGGACCCCTGTTGTAGCTGCCTTTCCATTCCTAGGATCGGGACCTTCAGATGTGGAGGCGCCTTGCCCGCAGTGCACCATACCGAGGTGACACAAGTTATCTTCGCCGGGGTAACTGATGCTTCCGAAGCGAAGTTGGCTTGCAGTTTGCTCTCGGAGCAGCACCAGAAGAACCGTACAGTGCCGCGCTTTCCCGCGGGGGAGCCTCTGATCGTTCACATTTAACAGTAACCTCAGCTTCTGCCCTTGCCTCGCGGGCGAGCAGCGAGCACCCGCAGCCCCCCGTGCTGCGGGCCCTCCACCCTCTGGCTTCCGGGCTCAGCCCTTCAGCGCCCACTGCGGGCGGCGCCTCCGCCCTGCGCCCCCCGCGCGGGTTCCAGACGCCCCGGCCCGGCGCCCACCCCGCCCGCCGCCCGGCCGGACCGCCCTCCGCATGCTGCGCGGGGCTCCGCTCGGCGCCGTTCCGGCCACCGATTCCCCGCCAGAAACGCTTTTCCTACACTTCATCTGTCCGAGCAGGCCGAGCGGAAGTAAAATGCTTACTTTTTGCTTTCTTTCTTTTGTTCTTTCCGGGTGGACAGCGAATGCAATTGACACTGATTTGCCCTTCAAAGGGGAGAGATTGGGTTACAAGGGCTTTGGCAGCGACTCTGAGGCTGGGGCCGAGCTCCAGCCCCTCCTGGTCCCCCAAACCCTAAGCTGAGGGAGAGAGGGACGGTGGGGAGGGATCACACTTACCCCCCCCCCCCCCAAACAGTGTCGATGGCTTTAGCACGGTATTAAAATTGGGTGATGGCGAAGGTTTGCTGGCCCGGCCTGCGATTCTGCAGACGCGAGGCCCGGGCTTCCAGACGCTGCAGCCCCTGCGTGCCAGGCTGCGGAATGCAGTGCCTCGCGAGGCTCTGTGGACACCGACTTTCACAAGAGGCTGCTCCCAGGGCTCTTTTCACTGTACCAGAGGAAGTGCAAGGCCTCCTCGCCTTTGCTTCAGCACAGTGTTGGACGTCAGAGACAGCCTGACCCTACTACTGTGGACTGGAACACGGACTCCCAGATGAGCGTCTTCCACCCAGCGGGCGGAGGTCGCGCGTCTCCTGGTCTCGCCTTCTGCTGCCGCTGCTGCCCGTCCTGGTCGCCTCCGCCGCGCTCACACGCGTGTGCTTCTCACGCGCGTCTCTCAGCCAGTGTGCCCACGCAGGGCTGCGGATGGGCCAGCCCTCTCCCGAATACCATTTGTAAAAATGTGGCCTGGTGTGGCGGCCAGGGCCTACAAGCCTAGCACTTTGGGAGGCTGAAGCTACAGGGCTGCAAGTTCGAGCCCAGCCTGGGCAACTCAGCGAGGAAATCCTGTCTCAAAATAAAAGATGAAGGGGGGAGGGGGGGGGGCTGTGGAGGTAGTTCAAGGCCAAGGCCTTAAATGCAATCCCCAGTCTACCAAACAATTCAGTTCTGAGCTATTTACCCTCCCATATTCCCATCTGAAAAAGATAAACTACCTGGAGGTCCACAATAGCAAAGGAATATGGAAAATTTTAGATATGATTGAAAAGTATGCATTTTGCATTTGCTATTGCTTTTATCTGGAATTGGTTATTTGCTCTAAAATTTCCAGAAATGGCATCTGTTATTTGCTTGTACTGTAGTACAAATGATGAAGAGAAGAAAACTGATTCATCTGTTTGGGACACTGAACTCTGAGGATTTTATTTCAGTTTGATTTCATGTTGGACTTGTCAGCGCTACCTTCTTCCTGAGTTTCCCAAAAGAAAAAGGTAAATAAAGCCATTCTTCATTTAAAGATTAAACAGCATTATAAAAAAAGCCCGTATATCTGCTTGGACACACACAAATAACAACGAAAATCATACGGAACTGGTTATTGATAAATTTGAATCAAATATGAATAAGAAAATTTCTAAAACCCTAACCAGATCCGAGTGTTCCCAGAACTCCAACAAATTATTTTAGTTGCTAAACCCATGTAATTTAAGTAAAATATCAATGTCCTTGTATCTGCCCATGATTAAAATATCATCATCCAATAAATGTTAATTTATTCATCTTCAGGGTACTAAAGGAATTAGCACCTTTGACTTTGAAAATCATGTGTTCTATTCTTCCCCGATATGAATTTTTTCCCATTGTTCACTACTGATGTTATAAAAAGCAAAGTGTGATGCTATGTTTTTGTTGATTCAGGGATAAGGCTAAAGCCTGATTTGGAAAAGGAGGAAGCCTAATGCGACACTGGAAAAGCATCATCGCTCAAAGTTATTTTCTCTCTATGCCCTGTCGCTCTAGGTATTTTCAGACCCCAAAGGAGCATATTAGGAGGAATAAAGAATATCCATTTTCCTTCCTTAGCACTTAGAACTTGGTGACAAAAGAGAAGTAAAACAAAAGACTTCTGAAGCATCAAACTAGTGTTTACATTTGAATTTACTCAGCGCGTGTAATAATTCCTTTTTGATTTTTTTGTTCTTCAAAAATCAATATTTCTATTTATGTATTCCAATCAAATCACCAATACATTTGTCAAAGATAATCTTTTGTCCAGTCTTAGCTTGGTCTGGTCTCAATCCAAACTTTCATTTTAAAAATCCATAGTCTGGTGTTATTTTAACTTGCATTTCTCCCTTGGCCAGCCAGATGGAGCATTCTTTCATGTATTTCTCGGTCATTTGTGCTTCCATCTTACTCCAGAGTAGCCATCACCAAGAAACCAAATAATAACAAATGCTGGACAGACTACCGGGAAAAAGAAACCTTCAACATTACTGATGGGAATAGAATCTAGTACAACCGCTATGGAAATCGGTGTGGAGATTCCTCAAACAACTAAAACTAGAAATTCCATTTGACCCAGCTATTCCACTTCCAAGTATCTTCCTGAAGGAGATGAAGGCATCCTATTGCTACGATACATGCACACTTGTGTTTACGACAGTACAACTCGTAATAGTTAAATCTTGAATGTTCATCAACAGATGAACAGATAAAGAGAATATGGTGTTTATCCACAATGGAGTACTATTCTATCATAAAGAAGAATAAACTGAGCCTTTTATAGGAAAATGGATGCACCTTGAGACCATAATGTTAAGTAAAATAAAACAAGCTTAAATAGAATATGACTTTTTCATATGAGAAACCCCAAATATAAATAAATTATAAAGCAAAATGAAAGATAAGAGCAAAGAATGAGACAGATCTTTTGCAAAAGGGAAAGTGACCAATAGATGGAGAAGGGAGGGAGGGAAACGGAAGGGGATTAAAGAAAAAGACGTGCCATGTACGTGCACCAGTTCCCCGTGATGAACGTAATCTGTATGTACTGCAAATGTGCACTAATAAAACAGAAAGGAACTATAGTCCAACTGACTCAACCCTACCTTATCTGATATGAAGGTAAAGGAGGCAAATGTCTCACGTAAGGAAATGAAAAATGAAGAAGTGAATCGTAGAAACTTGAAAGCATAAAAAGTTGAGGCAGATTTAAAGAAAACATAATTTATTTATTTTTAAGGGTATCACTGTTAGAAGACTTTAATATTGAAAGCATCAGTGTTAGTCCTTGTTCTGAGCATTCTGAGCTTCAGCAGTGTACTGAACACAATGCTCCCTTTCTCTTAAAGAAAAGGGGAGGGTGTTGTAAAATACTTCTCCTTATCTATACATTATTTCCCTTTTTTGTCTTTCTCCTTGCCTCCAATGGAAATGATATATACTCATTTCTTCTGAAAAATAAGATAAACTTTCAAAAGATGATATAGGTTACAGAACAGTTTACAATAATAAGTTTAATGGCATAGAAATAGACACTGGGTTAAAGTAAGTAAAATAAATATCAAAAGATGATCAAGAAATCCTTATATTCCTACAGTTTTAAAATGGCAGTTAAAGATGGTGAATGGTAGCCTGGGAATCAAGTGAGAATAATAATATGAAATGAAGAACAAAAACAGGCAAAGGTATTAAAAAATATAAAGCAATATAATAAGTGAAACGTCTACTTGTATATATTTTATTGAAATACTTCAACTGTGAGGTAAAATGTTTACCTTTCTCTACCTAACATCTTATTCCATAGTATAGACCCTCAAATAATACATATTGAAATACTATGGTTTTTTAGTATCATAAGAAAACGATTGGACTTTATAAGACCGAGTGCGATAATTACAAAAAGGGATAGGAATAAAAAGGGACTAGTTTCTGAAATTTCAAAACTGAAAAATATACCACTGTCCATATATCATCATTCATATTTTTAAAACTACAAAGAAAAAATTAAATGAAAGCAATTTCATGTGAAAATTCGATGCTTCTCTCTTTGAAATGCAACTTGAAAATCTATTGCTTTATTCTCTACAGAGAACTTTAAACTCTATAAGCACACACACAGCACAACAGTAGCATAGATATTCATTCCCTACTGTGGAAAACTCTTACTTTTGCAAAATATGAGTTATGTATGAGCTGCATTTTCTAATTTTTCCACAAGGAATAGATTAAAATCATTTTATGAAACACACCATTTGTCTCCTCTAGCTTTAAATATTCTTTGAAGTATGTACTGTCATGTGAGACTTCCTCTATATGAAGTTGGAGTACTTAAACCTTCTTCCTTCTTTATATATCTCTGTGGCTTGTCTCTAAATGTTTTTATAGTCTGTTATATTAATTGCAAGAAGCTCACATTTAATACAAATGCCTAATATAAAGTACAGCGGTACCTCTGTTTGCAAATTTAATTTGTTCCATGATTCTGGGGAAGATAGCATTGGACATGTCAGTCACCAAGTTGGAGTTGTCAAACAGAAGCAAAATTTTGCAGAACCAAGGTATTATTGTGTTATTATTTGGAAAACCTTGTCTAACTTGTGCAGCCTTGAATCTCCAGCAGTCAGAATACCACTGGGCATACAGTATGCACTCAGTAAATAATTGCTAAATAAATGAATGATTATTATAAAAGAAGCCAATATCTGAGGAAGCTTACTATTAAATTTGTAGTACTGTGTACACTGTATCTAATTTGGTGGTTTCAAACTCAGAATGGAAAACTAATGTTAAAATAATGTTGCAAGTGATGGTTTCATTCCCAAGTTAGAAACATTTCATCTGGTAAAATGTAGCTAGAGTTCACTAAAACAGATGTTTGCCTGTGTGCCAGGCTTAAATGAGGTCACCCTGTGTCACTTGTCACTTCATTACAAACCGAGTTTGATTTGGACTTGAGGTTTAATCATAACCAATATAACATGAGTGCAATGAAAGGCAATAGAAAGTATTACTACCACAGTGGCTTTCAAATTTTAATTGTTACCCACAATAAAAAAATACATTGTAAAACACACACAGAAACACACCCAGACACACGTAACGTACACGTATGTCACCAACAGAGCTGAATTGCACTCCGACATTCTCTGTCTGGAATTTTTCCAGCCTCTTTATGGCCTTCAGTTCAAAATAACTGCTGTGGAAGAGTGGATACATTTGTTTCAAGACCCATAGTTTGACAAAAATCTGACTGTGAGGACATTAAAGATGAAATTAATCAAAATTGCAGATGTCAATGAACTTCACAGTTGCTGTGCTATATCTATATGATATAATGTCACAACGTCTCAGTGTCATGTTTTCACACATCCTCACCTTTGTGTTAACCAGAATCATCGTTTACTTTTTATCTTCCTCCTCTGAAGACATCAGGATGGTACTCTTAGAAGCAGTTAATATCACCTTCTCTCCTGGCAGAAATTCCACTTGTATCTCTGAGTCCAGTGCCCTGAGCTCTTAGCCTTTTCTTTTACATCTCATTTCCATCACAGTCTCAAGTTTATTTGCTTATGTTTCTGTTTCACCTACTAAACCATTTGTCCAAGAAAGCAGAGATAATATCATGTTTGTATTTCAAGTCTAGCATAGTACCAAACCTGAGGTTGTTGGGTAATTAAATGAATAACTAAAATGAACCAGGAAGTCATTGAATATCTGAAAGAGAAAAGGTATGTGCCCTTGGGTGGTAGAAGAGACAGAGGAAGGACTATGCTCACCAAAGGAAACTGAGTGGAATTCCCTTGTCAAGGACAGCACCAGTTCTAAATTTTGCATCCTTATTGATGGAACAGTTGACATTATATATGAAAATTTTGCTATCACTTTTCTAGTGACTCTTTGCAAGGTACACATTGGTTCAGTTGTCCACTTATTTTTAGAGACACTATGAATGCCAAGTTTAGACTTACATAATTGAAAGATGAGAAAACTGTTGAACTTTGCATTATTGAAACTAAAATATTTTACAAATATTTAATCTCTGCTAACTGCTGCTTTACACAATGCATTTAGAGAAATGACTCCTCAAATGATATTATCAAATTTTTTTTTGTTCTACAAAAGAGTCAATTAGCTCACAGGACTCAAGGTAGTACTCTAAACCTAAAGTGAGAGAATTGCTCAGAAAGGAGTCCAGAGCAGAGGTGTGATAGTTAACTGATTGTGTCAACTTGAGTAAGAAACACCCAACTAAATTGGATCAGCACAGTTCTGGGTGTGGAAGACCCACCCTAGGGAGGCTTGTCACCAGAATGGTGAAGAAAGGAAATGAAGAAGAAACACTTGCTTCTGTTTCTTCACAGGAGCTCCAGTCTTCACCTTCACCTTGGACGTCATCTCCTGGCTTCCAGCACAGACTCTTCAACCACCAGGGCAGATCCTTCAGCCTCTGGATAGATTTCTACAGGACACCACACGGGGCTCCAGGCCTTAGGCTGGATCCTTCGGATCCCTGGTGCCCAGACAGACCCTCTGTACTCTCTCACACACGATTCTGTGGGTGGCCATTGTGAGCCAACACTGTGAATTCTCATATATTTGTGTATCTTGCATTAAATCTGTCTCTCTAGTAAGCAGTGAGTGCTACAGTAGGCTTTTCCTGGCAGAAAAAATGTCTTGCCATCCTGCTGTGTTCACGGTAACCACTCGCCATCTGGAGCCGATTGTTGAGACGTTTACCAGGCCAGGCAGTCCTGGCGGTGGTGTGGCAGGCCTGCAATCCCACCACCCTGGAAGGCTGAGGCAGGATTGCAAACTGCAGACCAGCCTCGACAACTTGGTGCAACTCTGTCCCAGAAGAAAACATTAAAAGGGCAGGGGATGTAGCTCAGTGTAAAGTCTTAGGGTTCAATGCCCAGCACTGGAAAAAAAAAAAAAAAAAAAGGACAGAAAGCAAAAAAAAGAAGAAAGAAAAAAAAGTTTTGCCAGATATAGTCCAGTGAAAGATATCCAGTGATAGGCATAGAATATTGCGATAAAAACAGTCACTAGAGTTAGCACAATAACTGGAAGTTCATATTTGGAGACAGACAAAACTAAGGTCAAACTCTAGCTTCTGTGCTAAAAAGGATGCACACATTGTTTAAGCTTTTTAATGTTCAGTTTCTACATCTATACAGTGGAATCAACTAATACTGGGTTCTCATAGGTAAGATGTGAGAGTTACATGAGATAATGCATGTAAAATAGTCTGCTGCTTGATATATAATACCAAGTTTGAAATGAATGTTAGACGTTTCGTTAAGCAAACTCCTAAATTATCTTTTTGACTCCATACAAGTCTCCTAAGTCTGTCATCATCATCAAAAACATAAAAGCCAAGCATCTGATGCATTTTTCCTCTGATCTCCCTCTCCTCCTATCTTATTCTGTCTTAGGCACCCATGATGAGCTCACTCGTTCCTTCTGCAATTTCATGTGTGCCAAGCACTGGAGGTGTAAAGGGGAAGGCTCAACCCTTGCTCTCCGGGAGCTCAGGGTGCCATAGGGCATAGGCTTGAAAGAGAAGACCTCATGTCTCGCATCTGTTAAACAGCCTAGGAGGGCTGAGTCCGACTGACAGTAACAGGAAGCAATTTCAAGCAACTTACTTGAAGCAGTGGAGCTCATCTGCCTGCCCACCTTCCTCTCGTCCTTCCCCCTTCCTTTCATGCCTCCTTCCCTTCCTCTCTTCTTCATTTCCTTCCTTCACTTTTCCCTCTCACTCTCTTTCCTTCCTCTCTTCCTTTCTCCCTTCTTTTCCTTCCCTTCCTTTCAGCCTCCTTGCTTCTGTCTCCAATTTTCCTTCCTTCCTTCTCAACTTTGCCCTCTGTTATTTTTTGACGGGGAATATCTGTATACATTTCTAAGAGAAAAGTAGAATAAATTCCTATTCAAATATTTAAATAGGATAATAAGATTCCCTGAGGGAAAAATAAAGTGATTTTTGAAAAGAGAAAACTCTGTCTGTCAGATATTCTGACTCAAGGCCAACTGAGCTGGTCCTGACGCTGTGGGTGACATCGTCCACAGAATTAAGTCAAACACAGGTGCCCTCTCCATTCATCTCTAGATCCCTTTCCCATTTGCAAAAGACTTAGTGCTCTGTTTCATATTGTTTATATTTTATTTTGTTTATTAAATTGTTTGTACTTTGAGTTTCTCACATATAGTTATGTGACATTGACGGCTTGTGGGTATGATTTATTTCACTTACCATTATGGTCTCAGGGTGCATCCACTTTCCTACAAGTGACTTAAATGTATCCTTCTTTAGGGAAGAGTGCTACTCCACTGTGTGTAAACACTACATTGCATTTATCCATTCATCTGTTGATAGGCATACAGGGCACATCCGAAATTTAGCTATTATGAGCTCTGCTACTATAAACATGGATCACTGTGGGGCATAGCTGGGTCAGAGAGAATTTCTAGTTTTAGTTTTTTGAAGAATCTCCATTCTGATTTCCATGTTGACAGCTCCATGCCCAGCCAGGCTTCAGTAGGCAGGAGACTGAAAGAGCCCCTAAAGGAGGATTTTTCACTTTTGTCTTTAATCATAACCTTACCACCAGTTTAATGATTAGCCCTCAGAAAATTTAACTCCAAATAGAACTCAGAAAAAGAACATACTAAGCAAAGACCAGAGTTGGGTTAGATTATAGAGCTACTTACTGTAAATATTAGCAAAGAAGAGACTTTTGCCTATTTCAATTCTTAATGAGTTTCCACTTCATATTGAAGTTGTTACCTCAGGTAAAAGTTTGAATTGGTTACATTTCAAAATAAAATTATTGAAAATGTCATGATGATGCATCTAGACTTCATATATGATGGGTCGTCGTAGTGTTGACCAAGAACTGAGGGTAATCCCACTCTAACTGCCAACTTTGGTCTACAGAAGTTTTTACCTATAATGGTAAAAGGTGAATCAACACAACTGAGTTAAACGTGGACAAATGTGCTTTTATGGATTAGAGATGCCCTGGAAGGATACAGGGAAGGAGTGTGATAAACTAATATGCTAGAATTTTATTTTTTGTTGTAGAAATAACTGTATCATGTAGAATATCCCCATGTCTTGTGAGTGGATATTATAGTTCCTGAAACTATACTGAGTTCACAAGAAATCAAAACATATTATAGAGCTGAATATGCTAACCTAAATTTAAAAATAAGATAAATTAAACTCATTTACTATATGATTCTGCCATGCTCCCTCTGAGACATCAATAACCCAAGATCTCTAAGCTCTACTGCATCCTGACTCTTCAAAGCACCTTTCAAGAATGTTTCACAACCTTTCAATGCTGTGAATTTTCACAGACTCCTACCTAAATGGGCTTGGAATAAAATGGATCCAGTATGTCTTTTTCGTACATTGACAGAAGCTGCATTAATTTTGTTTCTACAGAGAAATATAACTAACTGTGTGTGTGCATGTGAACTAATTGTGTGTGTGTGCATGTGTGTGTGATTCACTAAAAGGAACTGACACTGACCCTTGCAATCATGGAGAATGACAAAATGCAAGGTCTGCATAGTGAGAAGGCAAGCTGGAGACCAAGGAAAGCCAATGTTTCAAAGGCAAAATCGGAGTCCAAAGGCAGAAGGAAGCTGATCTGAAGGCCATCACGTAGGAGGCATTCTCTTTTACTTTGGGCAGAGTGAGTTTTTTTTTTTAAGGCATTGGTGGAATGTGGCTCAACTCCACTAGAGTCAGCAATGAGCCTTCCTCACTCTTCTGATCAAATGTTAGGATCGTCCTTAATCACTCTCATTAAAGTACCTGTACCAGTGTTTGAGCAACTTATCTGGCCACACCACAGCTGCCAATTGGACATGTGAAATCTGAGGAACAGGTGACAGAAGCCTGGTGTGCGAAAGTGACCGGTCACAACCCTTATCTAACCGGCTTTTTCCATGCTGATTAAGATGCTAGAATATCAGTGCACTGCTTGAAAATAAGAAGAAAAAACAAAAGTGCTTGTATTATATCCTATTTTAAATAAAGCATTATGACTCACTCCTTCAGTACCAGAGCAGCATTTCTACAAAATACTGCTTAACCATAAATGCACAATACACTTACATGTTCAACTAATCTTCTATAACAAATGCCATTACAAACTATTCTTGTTCTTATGTGTTCATATATATCCCAGCTCTTATGAATTCATATACAAAAATTTATATATGATATATATGAATTTAAAGTCAGGAAGACTTTTCTTGAAAAACATCTTTCCCTCACATTATATTGTCTTTAATTCTGCTAGCAATAAGTTATTAAAGTGAGATATGCTTTCTTCTTTCCAAGAGAGTCAAAGTCCCTGTCTTCCTGGAACTTGTATTTTAATGAAATGAGACACAGATTAGGTGAGTTAATCAGTAAAACTAATATATTATGCATAAGGCGACAGTGATTGTGCCATGCAGAAAAATGAAATGAAGGTAACAGTCACAGAAAATGCTGAAATGGGGTGGGTGAGGCGGTTCTAAAAGGGCAGCCAATAAAATGATGTCTGAGCAGAGATCCACTGGAAGTGTGTGAGTCAAGTGGATACCTAAGGGCCACTTCAAACAAAGGAAAAGTGAAGAGGAACAACCAAACACCATAAGTCAAGGAAATCAAGGAGGCTTCATGGAAGAATGGTTAAGGGAGGAGGAAAGAGAACAAATCAGAGAAAAGAGGTCTCCAAATCCCTTACAGCCTCGTGGGTCTCTGTGAGGACTTTTCTTTTTCGCTCAGAGTTTAAGCAGAGTGACACGTCTAGATTTTCAGTTTGAGGCTACCGCTGAGTCCTAGAAGACTAAAAAGGGGTGGGTGAGTGGAAGGAAATCCACTGGGTATTTATTACACCAACCCAGGGAGAAATGGCTGTGACTTAGATGTGTGATTGTGCAGTGCTTAGGGCACAGTGTCACCTTGACTGGCTTTAGGACCCACGTGGACTGGACTGGGCATTGTGGAGAGCACTTCTCCTGGGTGTGTCTAGGTCCTCTTCCTCTCTGGCACTGCTCCCCTATTCTGCTTCTGGGTCACTGAAGAAGGCAGCTTTGCACTGCCACACCCTTCCACCATGATGACTCTGCCTTGAACCCAGCTGACTATGAACTGAATCCCCAGAAACTGTGAACCAAACGAAATCTCTCTTCAATGAAGTTGTGAGTGTCTGGTATTGCTTCTCGGTGACAGAAAGCTGACTGACATAGGTAGTAAAAGATAAGTAATTCAACTTTAGATATCCTTGAATGGCTGTTCTTTTCTCTTCACACTCTTTTCTTCACCCTTTCTTTTAGTATTTTCATCTTATCATGAGACAGGTGAATTATACACACTTTGGATCCTAGCCCACAGAACTACATTATCCATGATGATCATCATTTTTTCAAATTTTTAAATACATTTTATTACCTCGTTTCAGTATCTGCAGCTATTATAATGCACAAGTAAATTTTTTTCCTCAAAGCTTTCAAAATTTCCTATGACTTATCTAGTAATGTCTTTTATCAGGTTTTTTAACATATTTTGCCAAAATCAGGAATTCTACTTTGAAAAATTACCAATTTTGCACTAATCCTTTTTTTTACTCAATAAGCCACAGCTACATCCTATTTCCTTACATACACATTTGGGGGATCTATGAGACCAACAGCATTCACTAAAATTATTCACAGGACTTAGCATATGGTCATAGTTATGATCATGCTGAGAAGATACAAAATACAAGCAATAAAAGGAAAGATTCTTGGAACAGGGTTTGGAAAAAACAAGGCAAAGCTTCTGAGAGTCCTCTCCCTAGGAAGTCACATAGAGCAGACTTAACTACCCCAGCAATGAGTTATGACAGCATGTGTGAGATGTGGTCTATCAGAAAAGGTTGCTAGAGACTCAATACCCAAGGTTTTTAATTGGCACTGGATGCACAGACAGCCTCTTGTCTAGCAAGAACCCAAACTCCAGACTTCTAGAAGGGAGGAGGTGTTCGGCATGAACCACATTGTTTGTGTACAGAATTTGGGAAGGGTAACCTATTCTCATCAGGTCTGGGAATGCTGAGAATCATCCCAGAGTCAAGGTTCCCTGACACCAGCCAGTGGCCAACCCAGTATGGAGACCTTTGCATCCACAGCAGTCTCAGGCTTGCTTTGTAAACTCTGCATGGTTTTAATGCCACAGTTGTTCCCAGATAGTCTTTCAATTATTCGTATTCATCACAAATTTGCCAACCAAAGAAATTAACTGGGACATGAGCAATCAAGAACTGTCTAGAATACACAGAAGCAATTTAGCACACGTGAGCAAAGTTCAGAGAAACACATAATCTGCAAGCATGCACATCCTGTTTACATCGTAATGTTGTATAAGTAAACACCTATATTCGTGCATATGCATGTTTGTGAATACATTTCCTAGTGTGAGGTATGTATAAAAAAACCTTCCTGATTTTTTTGGTAAGCAATTATAAAAAACCACACTGCTAAAATATGAAAGATGTGGGCAAGAAATTGTTTTGTTTTGCCTTATTTTAGTGAAATGGAAGTCAGGAGTCTAGTTTTGGACAAGTTTGTGATGGTATCAATGGAAGCTATTGTGTAGTTCTGGGGCACAGGAAGGAGGTGAATCAAAATGATTGAGTCTTGCCAAAGCAACTCTTGTAAAAGCAAAGCAAATCTTATGTAGCCATACAAGCATTGAATTGTCTCCATTCTCTCTCTTTTTACAAATACATCCAAATTGTATTACATTTCTTCCATCAAATGTTAGGAAACCAAAGAATAAAAATAGAAATTACAAATATTTCCAATTGTTTAGCTAACATTTGTATAACTCCGGGGGAGACAGTTTATTACTAAAGTGTGAAGTAAATTAAATTCCTAATAAAGGGCATTTGGAGTAATATATGATTTTGGGCCAAGATTTGATGTTCACATAATTGGACAATGAAAGCTCTGGAAAGAAAGAGTATGGAAAAAATATAGTAATCAGGACCTTGAAACTTGAGAGAAGAATATAAGCTTATAAAGAATCCTTTGTTGGGAGGATAATACAACTTTTCCCTTCCCTATTATTATTTTTTGTCCGTTTGCCTTATTGATAAAGTTTTTTGGTTTGCTTTTACTGTGTGTGTGTGTGTGTGTGTGTGTGTGTGTGTGTGTGTGTTTCCTATCTTGGTTAGTCCGGTCAGTTCCTCTTCTAGAGCAGCCAATTGAGCCCATGTCCCAATCCCCTGTCTTGTTGGGTTCTCGAATTCCTTCCACTATGTACTCTCCCTCATCTGCCTGACAGCAGATATCAGCAGCAGCTAGGAAGAGCCACTCTGCTCTGGAATACACATTATTCAAGCTATCCAGTACACCAAGGGAATAAAACTGTCCCCCCAATCTGTCTGCCATGAGTAAGTTACCCTCCAAGGCTCCCAAGACTCAAGCTTTTGTGTGGATCTATCTGTTCACCCTCACTCCTTTGGAGCTGTAACACAGATTTCTGCCTTTATTCTGCCCAATATCAGAATTTTGTCTCCCTCCATCAAAACAATTTGTAAATTTAATTTTAAAAAAAGAAGGAAGGGATGAAGAAGGCTGTTTTGATCCTGACCACCTCCTTTTCTTCAGCTTATTCATATTACAAGATTTCCTCTCTTCCTGTGTGATTACCAGACTTTCCTGTCTTCCATGTCTTTCCTTTTCACATTGCTTCTCTCCTCCCACTCTCGCTCTTCTACAGAAATGTAGTGGTCATGCTCCCGGGGTTCAGGAACACGTGTACATTGTCCAAAATCCTTCATAAACATTAACACTGAAAAAAACATGTAAGAAAATATTAAAAATTAAAAGGTGAAAATGTCCATCATTGGATATAACACAGTGTAAGGCCTATAACGTACTTCTTCCCATCCCCTGGGCAAACAAACATACCACGCTAAACACCACCAGAGCAGTTCTCTCTCTTGGATGGGACTGTAACTTGAACGACTGGCAACCATCTCCACGGTCAGCATATATCTCACAACCTATGGGGATGACTGTAAATGATTAATGCTGCTTATCTGTGGAAGTGTGAAAGCATGCTTACTTCTGGACATTACTGAAGTTCTTAATTCCAATAAATAGAGATTACTTGAGTTATGCATTGCTTTTTGTTTTCCTCATGTGAACTTGTTTTCCCATTCATTCAATTTCTTCTTTCCACAATTCTGAGCTATTTTTTAAAATTCCTAACAGCAAACATCTTTGATTGGACAGATATATTTCTCTCTCAACATTCTGTGTCTCAGGCAGGTCTCTCTAATTGCTGCTGGTGCCTGTTATATGTTACTCTGAAAACAATAGTGAGGGAAGTTACCCAACCCCCTTCATTAATGACATATGTTGCTGCAGCTCAAAAAGAGTCTACGACAAGCTTCAAGTCCCAGAACATATAACCAAGTTTAAAACCAAAATATCTAAGCCAAAAATTAGAAGGGAAATCAACAACTAGTATAGGATATGGTTTTATAGTTTGTAGAAATTATCGATATTACTGAAATGAAGTTCCTTGGTTATGAATGTATTGTCCACATTTTTATTCATACAATGTGACACCACACATTTAAAAAATTTTAGTAAGTAGTTCTATGTAATAACAGGAAGCAAGCATGAGCCAAAAGACATTGGAAGTCCAGAAGTACACTATAGACAAAATATTTACTTAACATTCTCCCTCCAAACTGTATAGTAACTGATAAAAATTTCACATACTCAGCCTTAAATGTGCTGGTTTTGAGGTCCTATTAGACACTGTGAAGGCAAGGAAATAAAGCAGAGCTCCTTACTGGGAGGGACTATGATTTATATTTTATGGTTTGGATTAATTTCTTTGTTGAGCAAGGAGACGAGGCATTTATGATCCCTGCCAAACCATACATTAATTTTTTCATTAAGGTAGAGTTTATAAGTGGAATGAAGTTTTGTATGGAAATTATGCAGATGTTTTTGTGAACACAGACATTAATTTTTTTCTGAAACAAATGGCAAGTTCTACAATTTGGAGTTTATGATTTCAAAAATTTTCAGCACTTTTTTTTTCATTCTTGGTCTTAAAGTACCAATTTCTGAATCAGTATAAAGGAGATGGAGACTCATAATTTTTTTGGAATGTTTCTTGGATAACACAAACTCTTCTTACAGTGTATTTATATTGTTTTTAACATTTAGATAATCTTTATTAAATACATAAAACTCACTCTGGGAGTACAAAGATGAACTATTTTAGACACTATGTTTCCCTTGAAGAACTTTCTATTGGTGCAGGAAACAGACATCTGAAGAACTGGCCCAATATAGAGTAGGGCAGGTCATAAATGCAGATATAAATGTCATTCTTATGGACAGGTGTGTCTCTGGGAATCAGGACAGGTGAGCAAGTTTCAGTGTGCTTTGCAAGATCCATGAGAAGAAACGAGTCCAGGCATGGAGGCTTGAAAATGTGTACTCTCGGGGAATGAGACGCAGTTTACGGGGCCAGGGAGTTCAAAAGATGTAGACCCATACTGCAAGGTGAGGCTCTAGTCAGGTTTGAGATGGTAAAAAAAAAAAAAGTTTAGATTCATAATAGTGCAACTAAAGTTTGGAATCAATTTTCTAACTGATTTGATTATTAATTCAGTTTTGAGCATCATGTAACTGCATTTTTTCCTTACGTGAGATTTTTATTCACTTTCTAATCCAGAGGATTAGTATGTAGCTTTATCTTAACCATCATTCTTTGTGGCCTAGTTTTGATTTTTCTTGATTAATAACTCAGGGAGATGCTGCATTTGGAAGGAACATCTCCTTTATCAGAAAAATAGTGGGTAACTCATGTATCTATTATGTTGTCATATCACTTGGATCAAAATGTTTTGAAGTATTTTTAAACTTACTTAGAAAAATGATAAAAATAATTTCAGCTAAAGTGGTTTAAAAATATTACTGAACCATTAAGCAATAATGACCTGATGATAGTCCTTAGCCCGATTTTGAGTTAAATACCCCATTCACTGCACATCTACTGCTCCAGTTACTACTGCTGTGTAACAAAAGAGCCTAGACTTAGTAAAATCACACTTATGTTATTTTGCTCAGAGATCCTATTGGAGACACTGGAACCAGCATTGAGGGCTGGCTCCTGTCTATTCTCAGTATCTGGGACCTCAGGTGGGAGAACCTTGAGCTTGGGATTAGGATAATCTGCACACATTGCCGTTCCCATACTGGGTGCAGAGGCTGGGATGACTGAAATCTTTGCACACAGCATGATCTCCTCGCAGTGTAGCAGCTGAGTTCCGGGAGTGTTGCTGGGAGGATCCTGAGACTACGAAGTCTAGGCTGAATGGCCTTTTGACACCAAGCCTTGAGAGTTAACATCACATCACATGTTTTCGCTTCTGCTTTCTAGGTCAAACCAGCCAAAGCCTGTTCTGTCAGTGGGAGGATTCTGGATCCCCCATGTTTAAAACCGTCACATCCAGTATCCAATCCTAATTGTGACTATTCACCATCTGAAGTTTCCTGCTTTTCTTAAACAAGGTATTACTATTGTAGACCTTGTATTCATTATTATATTCCTAGAGCATATTTCAGCAAAGGTATACATTTCAATTATATTAGTTGAAAGAATGAATATTCAACCCAATGTATCATATCCACCTAATTTTTTTCATTTTCTAGTCCTCATATAGGTTTGGAAATCTGCTAGGTGCAAACATGACTTTATTGATTCCTCCAAATAACTTTATGATAACATAATTACCTCACTCTGTGGATTAAGGAACACAACCAGAAAAATTAAGTAACTTCCCCAAAGTAAAAATTAAAATCGACAATATTACCAACCCCAGTCTGATTCCAAATCGTTCTTGAGCTCAATAAAAACCTGCTGAATCCCAGCTATGTGATCACTGCGGGAACCAAAAACACAACAACTTTGTCTCTCCCTTTTTGAAGCTCGGAGTCTAATGAAAAAAAAATTCTCTATCTGAGAATGTTCATATCCCAGCTCCTGCAAGATAGTATAGAAAATGCTGTGGACATTGAAAAGACGATTAATTCAGAGTGCTCACACTAATTGGTTAAGCTGGGCCTGACCTGCACATATCCACTTGAAAGTGTTATTAAACCCACACAGATTGCACTTTGGTGGGCTTGTTACCACGTGCAAGAAGCAGAAGCCACTGGATCCTAGAGGTAGTGTTCTGCCTGCATTGGTGACAGATCTAGTGAGTTCATGTCATTCAGTATTTGGATCTCAAAAGAGAGTTAGAGGAGTTAACTTACATTCACATCAGTAAGTGGTAAAAGACAAATTGACCATCTGACTGTAAATGTCACAGAATTTGCAATGGGAAGAATTTGATTTGGATATTGTAGGACAAAAAGAAGTGTTTCCCATGAAGAGGACGTGAAGACTGTTTCCAGTGGGACAAATATTAGACACAAAGCAACTGAGGAAAGAAAGCAGTATGGATCTAGGAAATGAAACAGCTTAGTCAGATTTGAAGCACGTATCATGTGTTTTACACGACACATCACAAAATAAAGCCTGCATATATTTCTGACTGGTTTGAGCTTTTATACTACACTAAATAATATTGGCTTCTTTTTAATTTTTTAAATCTGAGTGCTTATACAAGAGGGTATTTCTATACCACAAAGCTAATGGATCTTGCTCTGGCTACATACAGGAACAAATGAGTGTATATAAAGGAAAACAGACAAAAAGAAAGGAGGACCGAGAGAGAAGACAAAAAGAAAGGCAATGTGGAAAGGAGGGAGGGAGGAAGGGAGAGAGGAAAGCTGGAAAGGAAGGCGAAATTTTTTGAGAACTAGAAATCAAATTTTGGAATATGTCAGTACTGTTTAATAAGCCTTCTACCATAGATGGTGTATGAAGACATTTTCTGTAGTTTTTGTTTTGTTTTTCTGGATTATCTTCAAATATAACTGCTGATGCAAGAACAATTTAACATAGTCAAATGTCTTATGGCTCTCTGTTTTCAAAATACTTTTGCCTTTCTCAAAAGTGATTGTTTCTTTGGAATTTTCAATTCCGTATTCCATTAATACCGTGCTAGAAGTCCATTAGTTTTCTGTCATCTGGGTGTCAGGTTAATATTCATAGTTTATGTTCTTTGACTATATGCTTGAGGTTACAAAATTCAAGGGTACATTAAAGCTGAAAATGCATGTATTTCTAGAACTTGAGTGCTAGATTTAGTGCACTCTGGACTCCAAACCAAGAAACATTTGGCAGCAATAAAAGGTAAAAGGATCTGAAAGCACACCGTACAGTTGTTAAGTCCTTCTGTTTAAATTGTTATTTTTTCCTTTTTGCTAAAATCTGTAAGCAAACTTTTTAAAATCATTGCATCAGCGAGATGGAAGAGATTGGAGATCTTAAGGTTCATTTCAATAGTTTCTCATTAAACAGAATTTGAGGAAGATCAGAACACCATTAAATTCATCCAAAAATTTAAAATAAATATAAAATTTCTCACTGAATGAATAAAATGGAATAAATATTGGCTTTCATAGCTAAGAAGACCAAGAGCAGAGCTAACCCAAAATTAAACTTCAAATTTTACACTTTTGATTAACACATTTTTTCAGTACAAAACATCATTTTTTTCACTTAGAATTAGATCATTGGCTTAATCTCTATTATGGTTTAGGATGATATCATTAATTTTTTGACAATTTACCATAATCAGGTCAAATATAATGGGTTAGAGGTTTTAAAACTTGCTTTTATTGTTTTCCTTATTCACCTCTATCTGTCCTACAGTTTCTTCAGTTAATTTGTCTTGTTCTAAGCTCAGCATTTTCTGACGTACAGAATTGGTCATGGAACCCAGCTGAATCCAGATTCCATACACCAACATCCTGTTACAGAGGTACTGCCCAGGGGTAAAACTTCCTCCTCTGTATACAACATCAGTAAAACACATAAATATTCAACTTATATCAACTAGGGAAAGGGGAAGAAACTTTATATTCTAACACAAGAAATTGGAACTTTCATCCACCATTATATGTTTAATTAATAAATGGTAGGCCAACTTAAGAGAATTACAGTATTCGTGAATCTACTGAAAAGCATAAAATGAAAGGAAATATTAGCTGTAACACTTTTGAGTTCAAACACATTTTCCTCCTTTTACAGGGAGAGAAGAAATCTCCTTAAATCTCATGGAAAATCCTCTATAATGTCTTCCTTACACTTAAAAATTAATAATTAATTGATAAAAATACTAGAATTTTTATATTCCAATGAAATGTTTTTATGATATTGTTAATTATATTTTAATCATTGTCTTCTCTCAGCTGGTTTATTTTGAAATGCTTGGAATCTCTGGTGAAAACATTCCTTGACATCAATGCGATTAGAAGAAGTCCAATCTAAGAACTTAGATTAGGTCTGGAAGTGATTAAAGACAAGAAACTTTCTTGATAACTTTTTTCATCACATTTACTACTTAGAGAATAATAAAGAAAATAAGATTCATCTGTTATCTTTTAGAGGCAGTTAAAAGTGAGTTTACATGCTTATAGACACACATTTTACGTGCATATTTTCTTTTTATTTGCTTGGCTTCATTTTTTATATATTAATTCTCTCAGGACATTTCAGGTTATATGTCTGGAAACTTCAGCCATCCAGAAAAAATAAGGTTGGGAAATAATGAAAAAAATGTGCCGAAAGAATTCACATAAAAGTTTCGGAGACTTGAAAATAGGAACAACAGGCACTTAAAAAGTTATTGAACCAGGGAAAAAACCTCCTTCCTGGCAGGGACTTAAACAGAAATACACTGATAGCTATTGGGTAAAAATCAAGGCACCTAGACATTACTGAAGATCTCTCCTACAAAAAAACCCAACTTGTAACTGAAAGGCAAAACAACCTAATTGGTATATTTTTCTTTCAGTTTGGAATATTAGAAAATAATAAACCACAATCATCAATTATAAGATAAAGATGGAATATTAAAATGATTTAGTTTTTAATGATTTACTATTTAATGATTTAGTATAAGTATCTTCCTAAGATATTCTTCCCACTTGCTACCATAAAAAAAAAGACATACACACAGAGAATGTGTGTGGAATTTGTGTATGAAGCTATAGCTTCAAAATAATTTGTGTCAATATGAATTTAATTATTGTTTCTTTGATACACATTTTTGAAAAAAATATACACGTCTAAGCGGTGGAAAAATATAAAAATGATCAAATTCAGAGAAACTTCTCCCAGTGGGATTAATTCAAGTACTTGAGTGTTTTCTAAATATTAGCAATCTGAAAAATATCAAATTAAATGATCAGATCCTGGCAACTGAGTTGCAGAATATTTAAGGAAGAAGATAAATTCTTTTAAAATCTTTTTGCATAATTTAATCAATATTTTAAAAAAACATTTCTCATTTTGTCAAGATATTTTCTGGAGAATTTGAACCAAGTTTGCCTGCCTTAAAACCTCATGAATTGGGCAGGGATTCAGCTCAGTGGCACCACGCTGAGTTTGATCCCTGGTATCAGAAAAACATAAAAATAAAAACAAAAACAAAAACCCTCATGAATTAGTAAATCTTAGCAAACAAACAAGAACATTTATGATTCTCCCAATATTCATTCATTCACATTTTACTACATAAAATTATTCTTAAAAAACAATCATACCTAGGCCTTTGGACTCGATGCCCTAAGTGGAATGGAATCACAAAGGCTCCCAGGTTTCAGGGAAATAAAATAAATTGTCCCACAGAAGTTAGTTGTGTTGCAGTTCTCTTCCTTCCAAATTTTGATCCCAACAACAGAGGAGGGAATGAGTCTAAAATAACCTACAGATAAGGTTCTACATTGTTGTATAATCAGCCACACATACTGATGTGTTAATGCTGGAACATAAAATCATTTCAGTGGATAAAACTATCTTGCTTTTTACATTTCTTGGAAATTCTCAAGTATGTCATTGTTATTTTCATTTAAGATACTGATCCCCTCAAAATGCTTTCTGAATATCTTGGAAATATACAGCATTCACTATCTATTCTACTATATAATATGCTAGACCCAGAGATCCAACAGAGTATGAGAAATTACAGTAGCCGAGAATTAATAAGCAAATATGTAAGAATTTCCACTGAGCCTGTTCTCTATGAATTTTTTTCATTCATTTGAATTACTGATCTCAATCCAAATGAATACTACTTTCATTTTAAAGGTAAATAGACATCATCCAATCACTGAAGTAATAAAACAGAAAAATCTCTCCTTCTCAACATCCATTGATTCATCTTCAGAAAAAACTTTCAGATCTCTTGAGGGTTTTCCTTCATCTTTCCTCTGCCATTTGTTCATGGAGACTGTCATGCAGCTTACTAGGACTAGTGAAGAATTTCCTAGGGGCCCTCCAAATCTAGCCAGTTGTCTCAGCAAATGACAATGTAGAGAATCAATTTTTTATGTCTTTATAACAAATATGATCTAATCATTTTTTGCTTTGAAATTACCATTAGAATTTAATGTCAATTGAACACAGATCTAATTCCTTAGTAAGGCATTCTACCTAAGGTCTTCACAGTCAATATCCATGTACAAACACTTCCCTTTTCCAAAATATAAAGGACTTTCCCCTTTACCTGTATCGCAAGGTTTCCCACCTTCTGTCATGGACTGTTCATTCATCACTGTAGTGATGATTTTTCATAGACTGTCAATAATATAAGGCAATAACAGGTATTTAAAATCCATGCAATAGACTACTTCTTATTCCCTGAAGAACATAGTACTATGACTCACAAACTTACATTCATTAGAAGAAGGGCTGAGAATTTTGGCGACTGTATCAGTTGAGGTCCTCACAAAACACAAGAGTAAGTTCTCAAGGACTGTGATGATGACAGAGCAATATTTACAGAAGGTTGGGCTAGGGAAGACTAGTAATACTGTAAGTCAATAAGGGATGTAGGACATGCAGGGATTAGCAATAGCAGTAAATTCTGTGTGTTACCTCAAGCTCAGTGTAGTCTGACTGTGCAGAAGACAAAAGAAGAATCTGAGACTTTAGCAGAGAGCAGGGGAAGAAAAATCCCACTTATTTCTCCTCCAGTCCTGGCTTTACTAATGATTCTCACAGGTGGTTATTCCGCAGAAAGCTACTGGGAAAAGGGGCAAGGCTGAAACAGCCAAGAGTATCAAACCACTCCGCAGCTCAGAGCAAACAAAGGAGAAAGTGAGTAGAAACACAAATGAGGAATGACTTTCTCCCAATTCTAAGTACAGACAATTAAAACAAGTTAATGTGAATACAATGTCCTTTCTATTGCCCCTTTCCTTAGCGAAGTATGTTAGACTATTTATGCTAAAGCAGTGTTTCTAACCTTTTTCATATCAAGGCACAGGCAGTCAGCCAAAGATTTAAATTTCGGAAGAAAAACACTTAAAATGTTCGGAAGAAAAAACTGAAGGAATTACTTTGTATGATAAGGGAATTGAGATGATTTCAAATGTTACATTGATAGAAAATCTCAACATTTAAAATTCTTTAAGAGAAAAATTAATCTTGCTTCAAGAATACATTTCTTATACTGACGTTTATATTTTAAAGGGTCAGTCACAATTCCTGATCAAGATTTTTAAATAAAGATCTCTTTGAAACGCATTATTGACCAGAAATGTTGATAAACCGTTAAGATGGTTTTTGAATGACTGTAAAGCCTGGTTGAAACAGTCAAACCAAAAAAGCAGTTGGATATATACAGGTTTACGTAATTGTAAATCCAGTATTTCTTTGTGACTGAGATTGTTTTGGTTCTGGGAAGATGTCTGTGTAAACTTTATGCTACATACAAATATATACCAATGTTAAAAGGAAGAGAGAAACCATCCTACAAGCCTGCCTGATATCCAGCTTGTACATCTCACACAGGCTCTCATGACTTTCCATTCACCTCAGTACTCACCTACTGACATTGAAGTAAAGAAGAAAAGTTTCCTCTGAATTTCTTATGCCTCATTGATTGAAATTCACTCTCCTGGCTGATACTGAACAAATTTCTATCATTAGGGAATGGTATACACTGAAAGGCTTAAAGGCAGTTTCCTAAATTATGGAATAAGACCTAGTTATATAAGGATGATTGGCTCAAAATTATCAGAACCTACCTATTAAGCTGCACTGTGGTTAGTACTCCAATCTGCATGGTCATTATACAGAGGCTATTGCCCACAAAATCCATATGAGAATGTTATGCTTATGACCTCACTTAATTTTTCCCAGAGGTAGATCCTTTGTGAGTCTCTTTTTCTTAGGTTATGTTGCTCAAGTCTCATGGTTTGAATGACATTTTATTTTAATAAAATCTACTAATATTTGTCCTTCTATTGTCTGTCCTAATTCATTATAGTCCAGGAAGTTAAAGACCATAACCAGGAAGGGAGAGAATATTCTTCCTATTCACAGCACACAGTATACACATTCAGATACTCATGTGTTATCTTGTTATTTCTCTCACTTGGATTTTCCTTTATCTCATGATTCATTTAAACATGTTGTGGCCTAAACCAAGCATCAATATCCTATAATAAATTCATGACAGTGAACTAATAAATGAATGAACTCTCCTGCCAGTTTATATATGGTCTCTCATAGCTTTATTCCTACACTTTTTAAAATACACTAAATCTGACTGTCATTGTAGTTTTGCTACCCTTCTCACTCCTGTGTCAAGAATGAAGGTTGCTTAAAGTGAGAAGCTTTGTCATCACCTTCTTCCAACCTCTTAAAAAATGCTCTTTGAATTTTGTTGAACGAAATGGAACACAGAGGAGAAGCTCCAAACTCTAGGTTGTTCTTTCAGAGGGAAACTCTTTAGACAATGTCTTTACTTAATAAATGGAGGTTAATCAGAAGTGGGTAGGAACTACAGCATTGTGATTGTACACTCTGATGCTCAAGTAAGGGTTTCAAATAAAATCACATTTAAAAAGCTAAGTGGAAATTATGAAACTGTGAAGTTAACCTGCACACACAGCTTGCTGTACATTCTCACCTCCATCCTGATTGAAGCTTTTCGGGGCTTTTTTCACTTCCTTGAATGGACAAAGTTTTTTCAGCAGAAGTCCCTGCAGAATATTATCCACTGCAGTGATCCTGACAGCTTTCCTCAACACTTGTCTTTCGAGCATTCAGTTGAGAAATCAGTTTCTTAGACTTTTTGTCACCTAAGACTTGGTGATGCTACTGCATCACCGTCAGATTTATTAGCTTAATGTCTCTCTTCAATGGCAGAACTCCTAACTTCTCCACTAAATCTGTAGCACCCTACACTATATGACATAGGGAACAAATAAATGAATTAGTGATGTGCACAGTTGCAGAAGGTGGGCTGCCCATTTGGTTGTGAATTTCTAGTAGTCAAGATGAAGAATTTTAAGATTCATGATAAATTTAGGATAAAATAAAAATAACTCCTTCAAGATCGAGTAAGAGTTTGTGGTACTTGATAAAAAATCAAACAAGAAAACTGAATCAACAGTGTGAACACAACTGCTTTACTTTTTAAAAGGTGTGGAAATCCTCATTGTAACAAATGAAATAAGACACTCCCTTTTAAATGTCTCTTTTCCTTTTTAAATTTTTTGTTAAAAAACAAAACTCCTCCCTCTTAGTTTTGGTTAGTGTGTTCCAAAGAGTTAATATAACAGCAATTTCACTGAGTTGGAAAAAAGGTATGGATTAGTGGATAGTGCAGCTGGCAGGAGTCGGCAAATTATTTGTAGAATGCATCAATAAGGGAACAACTTAAATGTAAATTCAAGTATGGGTCCTCTCTTCTGAAGCCATTAGCGTTATTATCTTTCAGTTGGCTATTTGTGTAAAGATTAAGTTATTTTGCCGTCGAAAATATGAAAATGTGTGCAACTTTCAAATAAAACTTTACATTCTTCTAAAACTTTATTTACCTGAGGTTGATGTTTTTGTTTCGATTAATCAGCGCTAATAACCAAAGAATATGAAGGCCCTGAATTTAGGATGGTGCCTGACCTTAATAAATAGGAGGCCCAGTTCTTTCCCCAAATAAAGTGATTTCACACTTGATTTAATAACTTCCTCCTACACATTAGCATGTCTCTGTGGTTATCTAATTATGAATAAACCTCAACAGAGGTCTTTCTTTTAAGCAAAACTCAGAAATTTTTCACTTAGTGATATTTTCAAAGCGAAAGGAAGCACAGACACATTCCTCACCGGCAACACCTCGCACATGGCTCTAAACATTTTTGCTAAAATGCCCTCATCTTTAAACCCCCTCCCCTAAGCGCTTCCCTAATAGGTGGCAAAAAGTAAAATTTCCGAGTCAAAAACCCGGATGAAGCCGCTGTGAGAGTGACATGGACCGTGACCAATAGCATCGCAGGAGGGCGGATCCTTGTCTGGTTGTTCCAATCGGCATGCGGAGCGTCTTCGTCTCCAAGGTGAACGCGGAAGTCAGGCCTTCGCGGGCCCAATGGAGCCTCTCCTGCAGCAGCTGGAGCGCTTTTCCGAGGTCCTGTCCGTGTCTGGCACTGCCCACGTCAGCACCTGGGGCCCCGAGACGGTGCGCCGGGCCCTGGACTGGGCTCGCTACCTGCGCCACGTGGCCCGGCGCTTCGGCGGCCACGCCCGCATCCGCAGCGCGGTGGAAAGGCGGCTGCGCAGCCTTTGGGGACCGGAGGGCCGGGGCCTAACGAGCTTTCAGGCCCTCGGGCGCGGGGACGTCCAGCTGTTCCTCAGCCTGCTGCGGAACCGGGCGCTGGGCGAGGCGGCCGGCCGCGCCCTGCTCCTGCAGCTCTTGCCGGGCGCCGGCCCCCGGGACGCCGACGCGGAGGAGCTACAGGCCCGCCTGGCCCGCCTGGCCCGCTACCGCGCCGCGCTCCTGCTGCTGCGAGAGGCGGGCAGCCCGGGCGGAGAGCGCCCGGCCCTGGCCGAGGACCCCGTGCTGCTGACACAGGCGCAGCTGCTGCTCGGGCGGCTGCGGGAAGCCCGGGAGGCCGAGGCGGGGGACCCCGGCGGGTGGCTCGGCCGCGTGTGGACGCGCGCGCCGCGGGACCACTTCCTGCAGGTCGCGGCCGTGGCGCTGCTGCAGCCCCTGGAAAAGGAGCTGGGAGCGAGCGGTCCGGAGACACCTGGAGAGGAGAGTCAGCTGCTAGTCCGGTGGCTTCTGGAGCAGTCGGAGGTCCTGGCTGCCTTCTGCCGCCACCTCCCAGCCGAGCTGTTGACTTCGGTGGCGGGTCGCCATCCTGCGCTCTCTCGCGCCTACCTGGGCCTCCTGACAGACTGGGGGGCCCGGCTGCACTATGACCTTCAGAAAGGCACCTGGGTTGGAGCGGAGTCCCAAGACGTCCCTTGGGAGGAGCTGCTCCTCAAGTTTCGGAGCCTCTGGCACGCCCCTCCCCCGCTGCAGGAAGAAGTTCTGGCGGCCTTGGAGTCCAGCAGGGCGCGGGGCGGAGACTTCGAAGTCCCGGGCCTTAGCGTCTGGACGGACCTGTTGTTGGCCCTACGGAGAGGTGAACGATAATTGCTTTTGGGAGGAGACAAGTTTGAGGTCCCAGCTCAAGCTCCAGTTCTCCTTGGACCATGTTCTGTTCATGTTCTATTCTACTTGAATATGTAGTTTACAAAACGAAAATTGCAGTGTTCTCTCCAACTCGCCTATAGCGCCTCAGTCCAAAATGCAATTATGATGCTAAATTTAAAGGGCTTATACAATTATAAATTTGCAAATTTTATTAAATTATTTAGTTTTTTTAGGTTTTTTTTTTTTTTCCTTCTTTGAGACAGGTTCTCGATATGTATTCCAGGTTGATCTCACTATGTAGTCCAAGCTGGCCTCGAATTTGTGGCAATTCTCCTGCCTCAGCCTCCTGAATGCTGGGATTACAGGTGTGCATCGCCATCCCCTGCTAAATTTCCAAATTAGTTGGCTTGAAAAGCCAGGGATTTTCTGGAGGAAGTTGGAAGAATTCTTAAAGCCATGCATTGGTAATAATTTGTTTGTTAGAAGCTTTTCAACAATGCTGAAAATATAGGTACTTTTTAAAGAAGCAGCAGCTTTAAAATAGCAAACATTCCTTTTTAATCAGTATGGTTTGATCTTTTAGCTTATGTCTTATTTTTGTTTGTTGCTCCCTCTTGGTAGTACCCAGTTTTCATTAGCAACATGTGGTGTCATAAATGTCAATTTGGAAAGCTAATTAGACTATTTGGAATTTAAACCTGGACTTTGGCCTTATTAACCTAATGTTCTAACAAGTTAACCAACCTCAATAGGAATTAAAATTGCATTACTCAAAAATTGTTTCCCATTTCTGCAAATGACTACTCTGAAAGACCACATTGTACGCCCATTTAAACCATTGATTTCAATACACATAATGTTTAAAGTTTAGTAAATGCAAACATGTATGTGCCTTTGGATATTAATTTGGATTTGATGACAAAAGAATCAAAATAAAGTTTTGAATTACCCAGTTACTCCTCTGCCATTAACTAGGTTAATAAATCACAACCTTGTGCTAGTCATGTTATAGTAAATGAAGTATTTAGACTAAAATAGTTAAATTTCCTTATTTTTATTTTGGTGGCTACCTTACAGAGACAGGAAGACTTGCTCAAAGTTTACTTGAGTGCTTCTCAGCAGTCAGTGATTCCTGACAACCAAACTTAAAGTTACTTAGTCATTGTTATTGGGGTCCTATAACTTCTCAGCAGTCGAGGTATCTTTGTCCATGTTGAGAGTAACTCCTTGCAAAAAATTTTTGGAAAATACTGATATTTAGAAAGTTACTTTTTAATTCCAGAAATGGAATTAGAATAAAAACGATTGTATAATCTCGTACACTTTTCCATTCTGTGGTAGAATCTGGGAGTAAACTATAGTTCCATTAGTGAGTATACTATGTGTAAGATAATCTTGCGTGACCAGTGGCAGACTCATATTCCCTATGGTCTGATTCCTTTTTTTCCAGCTCTGATTGATGAAAGCTATATTTAGATTGTATTTGCCATGATAATAAAGGTAATTCCTTCTGTCAGTGACATAGGATTTTTTCAAGAAACAGCCCAATGAAGAGTTCCACCAAGGCAAGTTCTAGTTTTAGCTTTAGGACACTTATTTCCTTATAGCTTTAGCTTCATCTCACAGTATAACTTTAATAACAGTTTAAAACCCATTTTTTATACTTAACCATTTATTAGTCTCTTATTTTAGGTTCCATGACATATTTGTTATATACATAGTCTTATTGAAAATCTCATTTAATTGGTGAATATAAACTAAAAGAGATTAAGAGAAATGCCCAAGGGCATACACAAAAGCCACTGGAGAGTGGAAGTCCTATATGTCTTCACTTAATTTTGTTTCAGAAGGCTTAGCACAATGTCTGGCATGTAGCATACACTCTTAATATTTGAGTAAATGAAGCCAGCTTTAAAACTTCCATGTATTTTCTTTTAACAATATTAAAGACTTGAGAAGATGCTATTGAATGTAATAAACTTCTTAACCTTCTAGGAATCTATGAATAGGATGGGAGAAAAATGAAATAAAGGAAGACTATATAAACATGAAAACGCTTGATAACTTTATAAAGTAGAAGTATTTATTTTGTGGTTTGTTTTTCCTGTCTGATGTCATCCTACTGTCTTGATTTCTTTTATGTATTATT
This sequence comes from Heterocephalus glaber, assembly GCF_053883595.1. Taxonomy (NCBI): domain Eukaryota; kingdom Metazoa; phylum Chordata; class Mammalia; order Rodentia; family Bathyergidae; genus Heterocephalus; species Heterocephalus glaber. The sequence goes on from NW_028258293.1 coordinate 8,659,812, forward strand.
TCTTAGTTCTTTTTGATGGATGAAATATTTGTTTCTTTGTCATCTTATTCTATGATCAGTTAGAATATCTATTTTTGATTTATCCATGTTGGAAGGTAGTTTTACTATGTGTGATTTTAGATTCACATATCAAGTAAATTAATCCACACTTTTCTGGTTTCCAGTTTTACATGAAGGTCATCAGAGGACTTGCAGTTCTTTCGAAGTCTTCTCCTTTCTTTTCTTTGAGATGGCCCTTGATTAGTATCTGTCTTCACTACAGTATATCTAATTGTGAATTGTTCTGTTTTTTTCATTATATGTGTTGTATTTCATTTTTCTGAGGATATGTTTTTCTCTGTTCACAGAAGTCCAAGCCTTTTTTCCCTCAATGTTTTCTTTGCTCCACATTTCTAATCTTTTCTGTGATGGACCATGGCTATGTTAGAGCTTCTCATTCTGCTCATGTTCTGTAAGTTCTCTTTCCTGGCCTCTGTTTCCCTACCACTGTGCTGCTGTGGGAATTGCTATTATTTCTCATTTCTCATTTACTTTAGTAAACAATCCCACCGCTGGGTTTTAGCTGGAAAAGGCTACCCTGCTTAAGGATAAATTTTCCAGTTTCTTCTGCTGTTAGAAGAAACACTGGATTCTATAACACTAGTTTGCTATAACACTAGATTTTGGCTACTTGTATATAAGGAGAAGTGACATGTGCAAGTTATGATTCACATCTTAGAGATATAAAATTGTTTTTTCTTTTCCTCTGTTTTTCCCTTGAAATGGCTTGCAATGTCAGTGTACTGACAGTGAGCTGCCAGGAGCCTGGACTACAGCTGTAGACTCAGATATGTGCATGATGGCCACCTGCCTATCTCACTCTTACATGGGAGGAAATATGCTGTACACTGCTCTTGAATCCAAATCGCCAGTTCATGGTGTTTCTATCATATCCACATTACCTGTAATCCCAAGCAGTGTAGACAAAGTATTGGCATTTCTGATCTGATCTTTAAACCCTTCCCTGAGTTTAAACTTCAAAATTTCCCCCCAATTTTCCTTACCTTTCTTTCTCCCAAATCAGCCCAGCCATTTTTGATAATTTTGTATCACTTGCGTTGTTTTGTGCTTCCATTTCATTTTCATTTGTGTCTGGTGGAAGTAGATAATCCCCTCATCTATAGGTTGGCAGGATTCCTGGCTTAATGTAAGAGTTTGGGGGTTTGGTCTTCTTACCTTGTGAATTAGCTTGGGAATTTTCTTTATTTCCCGGAAAACAAAGTATGAAAGGTAAGTTGCACTGAGAATCTATTTGTTTTGTGGTAGGTGGGCCACTGCTTTACCAGAGTAGAAATCTTCATTTTCCTTTTAACCCACACCAACTTAATGTTTGCCCCAACACACTTCTGAAGGAAGTCTTGCCATGCTCAGCAGATGTTTTAGTGATGCCAAGTTCAAAGGACACTCTCCTGGTACTCAGTTATTTGCCCCCACTGAATCTTATGCTTCTGACAAACCCACCTTTTTTACTGGACTTGAAATTCTATAATCATAACTTTTACTGCACTACTCCGTACTGTTGTCATTTTTCCTTGCTAGCCACGTTTTCTTAAGTCCTAAATCCTAAATGCTTGGTTCCAGCCAACATCATCTGTTGGATTGCTGCAATAGTTTTTGTTTTTTTAAAAAATAGACATTATGTTGGACACAGTGGCACAGGCCTCCAATCCCAGCACTCTGAGGCTGAAGCAGGAGTGTAAATTGGAGCGCAGCCTGGGGCAATTTGGCAGATTAGCAGTGGCCTGTCTAAAACAACAACAACAAAAAGGGAGGGTGCTGGGAGTGTAGCACAGTACAAAGGTCCTGAATTTAATTCCCAGTACCACAAAGAAGCAAAACACACACAAAAAAACACATACACAACATAAAAGACTTTTAGATTCCCAGCAAAATTGAGCAAATGGTATGGAGATTTCCCCCAGGACCTTATTCATCTGCTTAAAACCTCTAAGCAGCTTTCCAGGGCACTAGGAACAAAGGCCGTTTTTCTTGTCTTCTGTGATGTAGGGGATGGATATTCTTCTATCCAAACATACCCATCTCTTGACTTCCTTTCCATGCTTTGTAGAAACACAGGAATTCTTTCGGTTCTTGAAATAGGCAGAGTTTGTTTCCTGTCTTAGAACCCTTCCTTATGTTATTCCTCCATCCCATAATATTTTGGGATCTTTCACTTCTCAGCTTAATTTTGTCCTCTCATAATACCCTTCACTAAATATGTGTCATCATTCTTTCCTACAGACAACCAGCTTTCCTGTGAGTTAGAGCTTCGTTATACCTGTGTGCCTGTCATTTGCCCTGGGCCACATCCTCAGGGAGGACCTGACCTCCTCTGTCCTACTCCCCATCAAGCAGCCGAGACCCTCAAACTATGGCTGACATACATTAAGTACCTGGTAACTGTTCGTAGAAGCAGAATGGAGTAGACACTTGGTTAGATCATCCTTTGTGTCATATAAGAGATGTCACCTAGTTTAGCAGTGGTTATAAGGAGTATAAATCCAAATTAAAAATAGGATCTCAGTAGATGATGGATGACATTTCTAAATTACAACCCAACCAACAGAAAACTCTTTCGAAGCTGTTTCCTTGTATTTGAATCAGCCCAACATTTGTCTATGTCCAAATGTAGGTGCTGTTAAATTTCCTATGTTTACTTAATCTTTCATGTTCTTTTATATATTTTTGAGCCCTGAAACTGTATACTAATGCTCAGTAGTAGAAACAAGTTATAAATAAAATGGCCCATCTTCCCTCGCAAATTGTGGATATAGGGTATTCATTATTCATATAAATCAATTAATGTAAACACTCTAAGAAGAAACCATCGATTTCTCTCTCAGGAATTAATTGGAAACGATCAATCAGTATATTCGAAGTGGGGCACACATCATTTATCAGATGCTAATTGTCATGGTGGGCTACTAGCGCCCTTTTGGCTTAGAAAAATGGTGGCCCTCAGGGTAAGCAGCTTGAATCATTACAATAATGAATGTGTCTTAGCAGTCTCCAGGAGCTTCATTATTCTTAATATTGAGGTTAGGGTTTGAGTTAAGAAGAGCTTACAGTCTTTAAAGTCCCATTGTGGGTTTGTCTTTTATCTCATGAATGATCTCATGAGTGAAGTCTTAGACATTTTTTATATTCAGTGAATCACAAGTATAAACAGATCTAATGTGAAAAATCAGCTTCTATTTACACATTTAATACACATGATATATTAAGCTCTGAATGATGTCTATGTTCATCTTTAAATTTGAGGGATTCATCTGCAATTTATATTTGCATTCTACATAAGAATATTTAATGGGGAAAAAATAAGAACCAGTAGACATCATGTAAAGGTGCAAATTTCCAATGATGAATGTCATATTGTGCACCTAAAATGTACCAATAAAATTAATTTTAAAAAGAATATTTAAATTTCTTCTACGGGCACGTTTATGTGTTTATCATGATAAAACCTTATTTTGCAGTCTTTTAGTATACTATTTTATATTTGTATTGCAGAATTTTATTCATTCATAAACATTTGATCACCTACAAATATCAGTGTGATTTAATGTGGTAAAACTGTATTGTGATCCTCCTTCCCTCGTCTCCAGAGTAGCTAAGATTACAGACATGTGCCAAACGACAGACTTGCAGTTTATATGTTAATGTTATGAACCAAATTTCTCATTTTTTTTGGTAAAGCACATCTGGAAAGTAATAGGTAAAGGACAGATAAATATATGCAGATTAGTATTGGATTTTTTACCCTGCACAATTGCTCAAAGCTCTATAGGAAAGCTGTTAAAATATTCATTATACCAAGAATTTGACATGGTATCAATACTTATTTGTAAGATATTCCTTGTGAGGCTATGCATATTTTATGAGTATTGACAATATGCTCAGAGGGATAGGAACACGGCGTGTTGTTAGCTTTCAAAGAATGTGGATGCATCCATGAAAAAGAATAGCACAAGTTATTTGCCAATTCCAGGCACATTAGGTACTTTAAAAATGTCAACTGAATTTTAATGCATGATCGAGTTTTAAATAACATTTCACTAATATGTTAAATGTTAAAATGCAGAATGGTAAAATCAATGGAGATCATGACTTATTTTATAATCGCTTTTAGATGAAGCAGTCTTATACAATTTGTAAAAAAAAAAAAAAAAAATCCTGATGGAAAGAGAGCAAGTTTTCTAGCTTGTATTTAAAAGTATAAAATAATGTTCATATTATTGATGATTTAAAAATATTCAGTAGCTTACCTAAATAATTAACATCCAATAGTGCGGTGGACATTCTGTGGTCTGTTTTTCCAAATAATTACAAAAACATGGATTCCTGACACTCTGCGTTTGAAATTGTTGTTGAAAACATAAAATAAATTACAAGTGGCTAACAAGAGCAATTTACAGAAGAGACACGATATAGTTCAGTAGTCCGCGGATGTAGACTACATATGGAAGCGCTCGAGTAACCGAAACTAATCAAGGGCAGGCACCGTTTTCTAATTATAGCCGGCAAGCATTAAACCTTGCATACAGCACCAGCAAATTGGCCCCCATAGATTCAAAATGATCTCATTGTTTGTCATGCTAGACCTTCCCCGAGGCAGGATATTTGAAGAATGGGGTTTCTGCAAGTTGTTAAAGGTATTTGTTATATCCCCATTTCTTGTCTAGTGACGGGAGTGGAGCATTGCAATTATTATTAGAATATCAAAATTCAAAGACATTTAGTATTCCATTCCAGAGTAAAGGAACAGTCAAAAAACAGTATTTTCATGGTGTGGGAACTAAAAGGTAACTAAGGAGCTGAAAGAGAAACCAGTTAAACAAACTTGTTAAATGGTTTTTAAGACTCATTTTTGCCTTATGCCACTATCTCTAAACAAGTTTGGATAAATTCCTTCCCTATTTTAAGCTTCTAATTTCTCACTGATATAATTTGAGTGAGAGTAATACCTAATCTTCCTTTGGTAAAACAAGAGCATGAGTACTCAGGACCTTTAGCCAATTTTAGAGTGCATCTCTTGGTGATACAATGTCTTCACTGTCCTTCATCTGAGAAGGTATTGATTTTTGAATGATACTGTAAACAGATATAAAATTTGAGACTGACATTCCTTTCCTTTCAGCTTTTGAAAATGTTGTGCTGTTTACTCCTATCATCCACAGTTTCTGATGACTCACCTGTCATATGAGTTAACTTTTCCTCTATAGGTAAAATATTGTTTCTGTCTCATTACCTTAAGTTTTTTCTGCCTGTACTTTTCAAAAATTTTATATTCATGTATCTCTTTGGAATTTCCATGCATTTATCATATTTCAGATCTCCTTGGTTTTTGTTTTGTTTTGCTTTTTTCAGACAGGGTCTCACTATGTTGCCCAGGCTGGCCTCAAACTCATAGAGATCCTCCTGCCTCAGCCTCCTGAGTTCTGGGATTTCAGGTGTGCTCCACAATGCCTGGCTTCTAAGTTTTTATTAAATCTGTAGGCATACATACGTTGCTAGTTTTGGAAAAAGTGCCAGTCATTATTTCCTGGAGTAATTTTCAGCTCACCCTTCTCTCCTTCTTAGAGTCCAGTGAGGGTAGATTTTCTGTTTGAATCTCTCAGGGCTTTGCATTTGTGTTCATCCACTGATTCCCCACAACTGCTTTCTCTCTTATCCCACCTGGGTAATTTCTGTTATTCTCTCTTGAATTCATGGATTCTTTCCTCTATCCTCTTTATTTGGAGGTTGAGCCCTCCACTGAGTTTTATTTGTCATTTTAGTTTTCCATTTTAAATTTTTCATTTTGTCCTTAATGCCTTTTCTTTCTATGCTGAGACTTTACTTTTTTCCATTTATTTTGAGTGCTTGTAATCTGACTCATTTTTAGTATTCCTGGTTTAAAAACTCTTGTCAGGTGGTTCCAACATTAGTGTTGCTTCAGTGTTAATATTTGTTAATTGTTATTTTTCATTCCACAAGAAAACATTTATTTCTTTATTTAATTTTTTTGTGGTACCAGGGTTCAAACTCAGGATCTTGTGCTTGCAAGGCAGGTGCAGTGCCACTGAGCTAAATCCCCAGCCCGAAAACATTTATTTTGATGAGACAAGTTTATTTTTAATACAAGATGAGAAAAAATATAGTTCCTTGAATATTGAATTCCTTGGTAGAAGATACTTGCATTGTTAAGATCACCAACTCTCAACATGGAGTCCATTGGCCTTTTGAAGCCCAAAGGATGGGCTGAGTTAGCAAAAGACTCCTGAAATTATTTGTAAAGTTAGTATTCACACATTGCTCTTTTTAAGGAGAACTTGTCAGCTTTCCTCAGATTTCAGATAGGCAAATGATTAAAAAAATGTGTTGACTCATACAGCTCTATACAGTACTTAGATGTTTAATATAAGTTGCTATACCAAAATCAACTTGATCCTGGATGCACTGAGCATTTACTATTATTTAATACTCATTTTTTGCATACTAATAACATTCAATCATTATAACTCTCTGTGATGAATACTGTTATGTTTCCATTTTTCAAACAAGAGTTTCTATAAAAATTATGAAGCCTTTCTTTTTTGAGTAAATACCCTGTAGATAATTTAAAATTTCAGACCACATACTTATATTAGAAATATAATTTTATTTTCCTACTGAACTTAACTCTCAAACCCTGACTATCATTGCTGGCCAAAAACTTAATTTTGTCCATCGTATTAGTCCATCTCCTATCACTGGGACAAAGTACCCAACACCTACAACTTAAAGGGAGAGATGTTTATTTGGTTCAGTTTTCAGTGGGTTTAGTCCATGGTTGGGTGACTCCAAGGCAGAAACAGCATGGTGGAAGGAAACCATGGAAACCAGGTAGCAGAGAGACCAAGAAGGAGCCAGGGACAAGAACATAACCTTCCACATCACACTCCCAGTGTCCCACCTACAAGCAGGCTCCACTTTCTAACAGCACATTCAGCCATGAGCTTATGGATTCACTCCTGAGCATACCATCCCATGATCCAATAACCTTTCAAACACAGAATACTTTTCAGGGACCTTTCAGGTCTAAGCTGTAACACCCTTTAAGATGAAATTTCTTGTAGTTTAAATTTCAGGTTTTTCTGGATGAGAGTTTCCCATTTTGTCACTGTATTTTATAAGTGATCTTTGCACAGGGGGACTTTTTATGTCAGCCTGGCATTCTTCAGAGAAGGACCTCTGACTGTGGGCATTCTTCTGCTGTCATGATGTCATTCTTTTGCTGTGGTAGAGAGCTGGAGGGTCACTCCTTGAAGAAGATATCCACACCATAGTGGCCACTGGCTGCACTAACAGTAGGAGAAGTAGCCACATCCCGTATCTGGGTTGCAGTTAAGGCTGTCCATCCCCCAGCTGCCGCTCCTGGTTCTCCATGTATACATGGTTTCACTTCATTAGGCATCAAACTCTCCATTATTAGGCATGAAAAAATTCACACCTTCCCAGTGCCTCGTAGAAGTGCAGTAAATCTCAAGGGGAGAGGGGTGTGGAGTCTGCAGCCCTTCATGTGCTCAGAGCTGCCAGCGTGGGTGGCTCTTCGCTGTCTCTTCTCAGAGTGCCAGGTGGGAAGTGCAGCAAGAATGCTCCAGTTCCCTCTGACATTAGCTAGCCAAGCTTCTAGAGAGTTCCCTCTGACCTACTTAGACTGCCTCTACAAGGAGGCAAAACTGGAAGCAGAATTCCACACTCACAGCTGAACTCTTGCCTTCCATTCCGAATCCTCTCTAAACTCATTCAAGAAAATAATGTAAATCACTTTATGATGGGAAGCCTTGCTTAATGTCATTACATGATCTTCCTTCATTAAGTGGTGGATAATGCTATGTTCTGAGTCTTCTAGATATGTCCTCTGAATATGTAGGTCAGGATTTTCAGAATTCAGAAACTGCCACAATAAGTTTTGAAAATGTATTTAGGATCCTGTTTAATATCATTACTCTAAATTGTACCTTTTTTTTTTCCTAAAGGAATACATATATCCTGCTGGTAGAAGCAAAAAATGAAGCCAGAAGGAATATTGGCTCCTAAATTATTAAAATGGCATAGTAGGATATAGATTTTTAAAGGGTCAACAAATAAAAAAGTATTTAGAGTTTATCATTCAAGAACAATGGAAAATCGAGTATAGATTTAATGTTAAGATTGATGGGGAAGGAAAAGGAAAGGAAAACATGGTTATTCTTGACACTGAGAGCTAAAATGAGCAAACTCGACAACATCCTGGGCCTCATACGGCACTAATCACTATTTTAGTCCTCAAGTCTTTGGCAGTGCTTCTAATGGAAGCAACAGGTTTTAGTTAAATGAACAAAACACTGGGATAATGGGGAGGAAGTCTTGGGACTTGGAGGAAGATATTAACATTAAGATTCCAACATTCACCGGATGCTTTGTTAGGCTTTTTACTTAATTTTATTTAATTGACACAATAAACCTACAAAATAAATATCATTGTCTCCATGCTACCAATGAAAAGCAAAGTTCATGGGAGTTAAATCCTTTGCCTAAGATCAAGTAGTAAGTAAAAGAAAGAGGGCTATGCCTCTATTGTTTCTAAGTCTTTGGCCTTTCCTCCGTTGTAATGAATTGCCACAAGTAGGTCATGTAGGTAGGTCATTGAGCCTTGCTTCATGAGAAAACCCTTTGAGAATCCTTGAATTCATATTGCTTATGTTATTCTTAACACAGATTCTGAAAAGACTACTATGTAAAAGCAAATAGAAAGTCCATAAAGATTTGCCAGCATTTAGCAAGAGAAAATGGAAAATATGAAAATTTATCGGCAGCACAAAAAGAGGAGAGAGAGAGAGAGAGAGAGAGAGAGGTTTGGCACAAAGTAAACCTGTAATAATTCTGAAGAAAATATAACCTAAGGAAAGGAAAAAGTTTGCCAATAGTTCTTCATGCCATAAGAAACATAGTAGGTTAATAAAATCAAGGAAAAGTGAACTCAAGGACAGCATAGAAATGAGATATTGAAAAAACTAAGGAAGCAAATTGTTAATCAAATCAACAATTATATATATAATACATAAAATGACAATAAACAGAATTTTAATTTATTGACATAAAGAAAAGTTTTAAATAATCAGGATTGATAAGAGGCAGATATGAGACAAAAACATTCATGAAATTAGAGAGGATAAGAATGTGAGAGATAATCATCGTTCAGTGTAACGGTGTGCCCTCCTCACATGTTACAAATAAAACTCTGCAAAGATATTGTAGGAAAAAAAATCTCTGAAATAATAAGAAAACTAAACCTAAGGAATGAAAATATATGCCAAAAATGGATTTCAACAGAATCAAGTCATATATGTTGATTAAGTTATTGCACTTCAAGGAACAAAGAAACTTTCAAAGACAGTTAATTACGAAGAGAAAGATCCAGTTGGCTTCAAATTTCTCCTCTGGAAGAGGACAAAAATAAACAATATAAATAAAGCTCTGATGGAGGGGAAGGGTGCTGGAAATCACGCTATCAGCTTTGATATTTTGTCAAGCAAAAGACAATAGGAAGCAGGCGGGTGTAATCAATCATGTGAAGGGAGGACATTTAAACAAAATAGCCTATTTATGAGATTTAACTGAGAGATAAATGGAAGAACCTTTGTAAATAGGATGGGTGCCAGACTCATTTCAAAAATGAAGAGACCATAGGGTTTATTTTGGGCAAACAAATCTAATCATAAATTTTACATCCAACATACTTCTTATATGGTATGGCAGCGATCTTTCTCACAGAGGCAAAATCTCAAGGGACAACTCAAAAAATTGTAATCTATAAAACATTTCTAAAAGAATACTTAAAGGTGAATTTCAGCTAACTATTAGAACCACCAAACTGAAGAACACAAGTATGGAGATAGACTGGTGGTATTACATCTATTAAAATATGTGCATATTTTTTTTGTGTGTGTGCATGTGTTGAGCATAATACCTATTACAAATCTTGACCAAGTAACACAAATATATGTCATTTTAAAGCATGGAAAGTTGACTGACAGGAAGAGAGAGACCATGGCATAGAGAATTTCTTCATCTTTGCTAACAAAAAAGTCAAAATATTATCTAAAACTGAAATGAGGTAACAAAAGTCTCCAGCTCTTTCTTCTTGTTTATAATCTTTTAAAAAATTTCATTACCTGGCAATTTTTCTTTTTCTTTCAAGTCTACTTATAAAAGAGGAGCAATACTGATTTGCCCATTGGCTTCTAAGTCTACTCTTGCCTCACCTTTACCCCGCTTGCATGTCAGGAAGCTAATACCTGTGTGGTACATTTCGTAGGCTCCCTGATTCACAGGCTTTCAAGTAGGTTAAGTCAGTGGAATCGCAGACTGCAGACTGAGAAGTAGAAATAACCAAGACATGTCTCCTTTGCCGTCTCTCTGCTTCGCTGCCATCTCTGCGATATGTTTCAATGTGAATCCAGTTCCCAGTGAAGAGACTCTGCTTCCCTGGCCCCAGTTCCAGCTGCCTCCAGACAGCCGGACACCTGCACTCTAGTTACCTGCCTCCTTTGCCCTGAGTAGTGGTGGCTTCTTGCTCCTTTTAGGAATTTAATTGCAATGCTCTTTTTGACTACTGTAACTAACTCCCAACATTAAGTTTCCCTCAGTAGGTCTTCTAATGGGCCTTTTGGCATCAGTTCTCCTTTCTTGATTAGATCTTGCTGATTACATCTTCTCCATGGAGATATCTGATGATATTTAAGTCATTAAAATCTCTTAAAGTTAAAGAAAAAAATGTTTGACAATTTTAAAAGTTGAACTTAAATTCAATTTTTGTTGTGTTATTCGTCTATCTTCCTGTTTGCTTATTATTTACATATCTAATCCTTTACAGATCTATGATGATGTGTATGAGAATATAGATAGCAGCATAGATACAGACACAGATTTATGCATAAAAACTGTCTGGTAGTTCAGTTTAATTTCATGATCATCGTTGGTAGTTATTATGATATGATTTTATTTTCTCTTTCTTTTTTGTACTTTTATTGAATTAAAGAAATACACATATGTGATTTTATACATAATAAAATGTCAGACAGTTGACTTTAAACTTATTAATGAGACTGTGAAAATATGTCAATGTGTCCACCCTATAAATAATTTGGTAACCATTGCAATGGTAACTAGACATATGAAATTTGCACTCCTAAGTGGGGAATTGATTTAGTGAACTTTAAATGTAGATCCTGTAAAACATATTTATACCTTTTATGAGTAGTTGTGTTATATGACTTAGTACATCATAATGGCAAAATCATAAAAATGACAGAAGCTGGAAGAGATGGCTAAATCACAAAAAGTGTGTGTTGCAGTGTATAATTACATATAATTAGCAATCAAACTTATTGAATATGTGATGGATTTATTTAGCTAAAAGCTACTTTCCTTTTTGAAAGTTTATGAAAAATGACATATTTTGTCTGTATATGTGAATTGAACAGCTCTGTTAATTGAAAATGAGTTATCTATAACTTTGACATACAGATATCTACCAAATCAGATTCATTTTAGATGATCTTTTCATAGGAAAAGATAGAAAGAACTATAAAAATTGTAGAAATTGTAGAAATGTAGATTGTGACCTTTCTGCAACTAGTGGTGTGTCTTTAAAGATAATATAATTAACATTGACAATTCTTTATCAGTAAGTCCTTATGTCTTTTGATTTCCTAGTTATGGAAGAGTGCATTAAGACACATAGTGCTGTAGTTAAAAAAAATATCTGTAGAGCAATTACTCAAATGTATTATTTTTACATTACACTTAGTAAACAGTAAATAAATTGGAAATTTATTTGCTATAGTTAAAATAATTTTTTCTGAATCTCTGATGTGAGTAAAAATATGTTTTCAGGAATATGATTACACATAGTGAATAAACAATAACACTTACAGAACAACTTTCAAAAATAGGTAATTACAGACTTTCAACGACAAGATATTACTTGAGAGTTTGTTCCCACAGTCTTTACCTCAGTCTGTTCCAAAGAAGGGATCTTGCTAAGCTTTCACTGAGCCCAGAAATTGTCAATGGGAAATTTCTTTAAAAAAAAATCACTGATGATATTGTCTATCATTGAGTTTATAGCCAGTTACTCCCTTTGGCTTCTATTTGTTTTGTTTGTGTTTTTTTAATTCCACACCCACACCATGTTATAAAGAAATTTGCCACACAAAGCATGTAATTTGGATCTGAAAAAGACTCTTTGACCAAATTTCAGTTCTGCTTCTCTGACCTCTCTTTTGACTTGAGCATCCATCTCTCATCTTTAACCTGAAGGTCAAGTTTTAGCGAATCATCTCTGATTCTTTAGAGCTGATCAAGTTCTTCATTGCCCACATTTAATGTCTTAGCCTTTCTTTATCAGAAACCCTTTAGTATCACTTTAGCAATAATGTACCTTTGATGTCTCCTCTTAGTAATTTTCCATCTACTGACAGTCCCCTGCCCTCCGCGGTCATTTGCTCTAATCCTCAGCTATCCTGGTTATACTCAGAGTAGAGCCTGAACTCTCTGCTCAAATGAAGTCTTGAAAAATGTATTTTGCCATTTGATAAAATCTGAATGTTTCATCTCAAAATTCTCAAGTTGAAATCCTAACCCCACAGGGATGAAATCAGGAAGTAAGCCCTTTGACTAGGAGAGTGGACTCCTCATGAATGAAATTACTGCCCACAGGAAAGAGGCCTTCTTCCACCAAGTGAGGACACAGTCAGTAGCCCCTGCAGGGGGAAATGTCCCTCACTACGCAATAGATCTTCAGGAGCCTTGATCTTGGACTTCCCAGCATCCAGATCTCTGAGGCATAAATTTCTAGCCATTTACCTGGATTATGGAATTTTGTTATTAATGGCACAATCAGAAAGAAGACACCATTTTAAAAGTATGAGCAAATTTTTTCTAATCAAAGTCTTAGTAAAAATATATATCAAATGGGTAGAAGTAGATTTTTAGTAGTTTCTAAATAATCTGAGACTGGGAAATATAGACACAAATATTATGTTGTTTCAACTTTGAAGTTCCTAACCCATCACAAAACAAGTGATTTGGTGAACACTTAAAACAGTACAAGATAACTAGTGGTAGTTAGCATTGATTCATTAAGAAGTAGTCATGCAAACAAAAATTATCTCATTTACGTGAAATTTACTAGGGTAATGTTGTTGGAAATGCCACAGACAAAATTCTTCATTGAGAAAATATTTCATTGTTTCTTCTTCTTCTTCTTCTTCTTCTTCTTCTTCTTCTTCTTCTTCTTCTTCTTCTTCTTCTTCTTCTTCTTCCCTCCTCCTCCTCCTCCTCCTCCTCCTCCTCCTCCTCCTCCTCCTCCTCCTCCTCCCCCCCCACTCCTCCTCCTCCTCCTTCTTCTTTTTTTTTTTTGGTACCGGGATCGAACTCAGGAACTTGTGCTTGCAAAGCAGGTGGTGGCACCACTGAGCTAAATCCCCAGGCCCTTTCATGGTATCTTTGTGGGCCAGGTAGACAAATATGAGCTGAATGATTGCAAATTTCATTCACTGATTGTTATGAAACAGCCCCAACTGTACCACCTACCCCCTACATGTTTGATATACTCTGATTTGTAAGTCTGTTTTATTTATTTATTTTTTTGTTTTGTTTTGATTATAGTACTTACCATTATTTGGGATTATGTCTTCATTTATTTGATTACTCATTTCATTTATTTTATAGCATATTATTTGGTAGGTGACATTATCCTCTCCTTCTACAGATAAGAAAACATTAAGAATTTAAAGTAAAATAATTCAATCAAGATTATACACTTGTAACCACCATATGCTACCACCTTCCTTGGAGGGATTACAGATGATGGGTTTTGAAGCACAAGAGTAGATAATCAAAAATACCTGCCAGGAAACTAGCTTGTTATGGCTAAAACATCTTCTAAGCTCTGAATCATGGGAAGGATTTCTTGGACAAGTAGGCAGGGTAGAGATACAATTTGAATTATTCCATCAAGGAGATCAGAGTAATGGGGACAATCTAGAACTAATATTAAACAATCATAGTTATGCTAATTACAAGGCAATTTGAATTATCAAGGCAAATTTAATGAAATAATTTAAATAGTTGATAGGATTTAACAGCTTCATGGTGCTGATATGGAAATGGAAACGTTTCAGGACAGATGTTTAAGGTACAGTCTGTGTACAAGTTTTAGAGTCTAGTGCTCTGCAGACAACTGTAAATATAAAACTGGAATTTAAAGAGTTGGAAAAATACAGTTTATAGAATTTGGTGGAGAGAGCATTGAGAAATGATGGCACAGGACTGAGAAAGTAGGCATATTTTTCAGCCTTTGGATTTTGACTTCAATACTGGTTTGCTGAAGCATACAGCATTATGATGCAAAAGGAGATGGGACTTCAGGGGTTGACATACAGGATATGTGAGGTGGACAACAAAGGATTTGATAGAATGAGCATTTAAGGACACCAGGGCCCACGGTGTTGTCAGAAAACAGGTGGTTCACATCCCGTAGGATAATTGGATATGGGTATACAATGTGTAATGATTAAGTCAGGGTCATTAGCTTTGATAAACTGAAAAATCTGTAGTATTTCAGGGTTTCATGGAAACAGAAGACAGTTTGTATTAGAGTGTGTAATAATGCAACAAGCACCAGAAAACAAACTACAGACAAATGGCTTGAAAAACTCATCGTGAATAAAGATATTACGGTATATTTGTGCAGATCATAGTATTTGAAATCAGGCAGAATTAGTCAGAATTCTATTGAGCAATAGATTTTGTTTCTTTAGCTGACATATGAGAATATTAACAGCACTTACAAGGAGAATATTTGTAAAATTAAATAGGATAATATAATGTAAAATATTTAAGACCATGTCAACATTAAATCCTTCGTGGATAATATATTTATTATGGAGTGAGAAGAAGGATGTGGAGGAGGAAAAGAAAAAGAGGAAAAGAAGTGCAGATCTATTGTAGGGTTGTGTATTTGTTTGTATATGTGTTTTTAAAATGGTTTGTGCATGCTTGAAGGAAAATGTAGTGGCTATTTGTAGTTTGCACACAGTTGTTCTTCAGGTAACAACACATTGTTTTTGCTGGAAGAAAATGACCCTTTCCTTGTAGGACTCTGGCTAAGATGTTCAGCTATTCCTTGCACCAAAACATGAAGAGAGAGAGAGAGAGAGAGAGAGAGAGAGAGAGAGAGAGAGAGAGAGAGAGAGGCACTTTGAACCAATTTACCTTCATCTGCTTGCCTGATGCATTGAGTTCATTATTGTCTGGGTCCTTAGAGTTTCCCTAGTTCTTGGCTCTATCTTTTCTTGAACACAATTATTCCTGTTATTTAGTGAGGAATTCATATCCTTACAATAAATTCTCTTTTTTATAATTGACCAGGGAAAATGTTTGTTGTTTTCAGCCATATAATTACACCGTATATAAAGAGGTTCTAGGAAAGAATTAGCACTTTGTGACCATTATGTTAAGTGGAATAAATCAGACCCACAAGCTTAAACATCACATGATTTCTCTTATGTGAAAACTTAAAATATAAAAAGCAAAATATAAGATAGATAATAGGAAGTAGGGAGATAGATCTTTCTCAAATGGGAAGGGGATCAAGACATGGAGAGAGGAGGGAGGGAAAGGGAAGGGAATGAGAAAAGGAATTAAGATGCATTATGTGCACGTGCTGACTCCCCAGGAGGAATGTAATCATTAGATACTGCAACCATGTACTAACAAAAATTAAATTAAAAGAGACACTAAGGAAAATAGAATGTATAGAATAAAAAAACAATAGGCAGAGAAATTATTGTGGAGCAAAACTTGGCTCTCCTACATCTAGATTACAACAGCAGAGAAGGGAGAAAACAGCTACAGACCAGCATGTGTGAAAGTTAAAGGTATACAAGGATATACATTGGATGCACAGATTAATCACCTAGACTACACAAAAGAAAAACTATTACACAATCATCCAGTCTAAGTGAAAAGTGAATGGGACAGTAAGAAGAAAGAAGATGCAAAGTAATTACCATGAAAAACAGAACTCATAAAACTAAAAAGATTTTTTAGATCTTAACATAAAGATTTATTTTTATTATTTATTTATTTATTTTTTTGGTACCAGGGATCAAACTCAGGTCCTTGAGGTTGTGCAGCAGGTGGCAAAATCACTGAGCTATATCCCCAGCCCAAGATTTCATATTAAATTATGAGAGAAAGAGAGAATATGAAGTACTCTTATTTTTCTCACAATAAACCATGCAATATCAATAAGCATAATCTTATCCCTTCTCTATGGCAACAAGTAATGAAAAAGAGTAATTTATATCAAGCAAGTTAAAAATTTGATTTTCAATCAGATTGAAAAGTTTGAGTCCAAAAGAGTGACAAAATCTTTGGAATTAGTCATACAGTGAACTCAAAGCATAACATTCCCTAAAGAAATGGAAAAACAATTACTTTCATGTTATATCTGTCAGAAAGGTGTGTGAAACATTATTTCTTACCTAAAGCCTGTCTTTGTCATCAAAATATTGAGAAGATTAAAGGAAAGACTTTAGTTATTTATATGAAACACTACAATTTCAGAAAAAATACCTTCTAATTTTTATAGCTATTTTTATTTCCTCTATCTACAATAGAATTGACCAATAGAAATTTTACGAGGATTAAATGTTTTGTAAGAAAGATAATGTAATACATATAGTCTGTTCCATCCAATATGATAGCTATATGTACTGATTAAGCCCTTGAAATACATTAATGCAACTAAAGAACTGATCTATTTTGTTAAAATTATGTTTAATTAAGTAAAATGTAGTCATATGTGGTAGTGGCTACTGTGTTGGAAGACACAGATGAGATCATATATTTCTTACTCATCTAGTGATATTAAAAGTGATATATGGAATATCCAAGAATAACAGATAATAATCTAAGATCAAATATAATAACTGAGATTTAGTTATAGTTTCAACTTGTTTGTTAAACAAGTTTGTAATAGGAAAAATTATTCAGATATTTCTATCTGGTTTGTGTTCTATCACACAACTGTAAAAACAGATTTTTCTCATTACCAGAAACATCCAGTCAAATGAAGAAGTTTGCATCCGTAATTTAAAAGAATTGTAAAGGACCTATGTGAAAACTCAGAATGATAAATGTAGTTCAAATTCAGATGATCTGATAAAATTTTGGGTGGCCAGCAGATCAATATGTTCCCCAATCATGTAGATTATAAATGAACTCACACTAAATTTTTAAAATATGAATGATTAAAATTTGGTATCTCTCTTAGTTCTTTTTCTCTCATTGCTGAGACAAAAATACCCTACACCCAAGTTAAAGAGGGAAAGGTTTATTTAGCTCACAGTTTATAGAAGTTTCAGTCCATAATCAGCTGGCTCAGAGGCAGGGTGGTATGGCAGACAGGCATTGCAGAGGAGAAATAATTCATAGTGGGCAGAAGGTAGCAAAGCAAGAAAGGGCAAGGCAAGCTTCTTTCTGTCCCTTATATTTTATCCAGGCTACTGGAATTAGGGTGGCCCCAAGCCAATTTAATACTCACCTACCCTTAACGCTAGCACACTTAATTCTAGCATCACACCATGATTCAGTCACACACTCTAGATTCAGCCACCTCTGAAAAAGCTCCATCTCTGACTACCTGAGGCTTTGGGGGAACATCTAGGCATAAGCCCAAACAATATCTATTAGGACTTCTTTCTTTGGGAGGGTACTGGGGTTTGAACTTGGGCCCTTGTGCTTGAGAGTCAGGCAGCCGAACCACTGAGCAAAATCCCTGGACTGGGACTTCTTAATATAAGGATTATTTAAGGAGTGATTGCTATTAATTTACATTTTTGTAGAATTATGCAAAAAGAGCGTAAGATATAATGATATAATTCTAACAAGAGATTTTAGATGACAGAATTATTTCTGCATATATAACAATAATTTTCACACAGGTGGGAAAGAATATGACAATTTTCTACTGACAGATAATTACTTTTACCTTTTATCTTTATTTTTTGTTTTAGTAAATGATTTATTTCTATTTTTGGTGGATTTACTGATTTGAAAAATCTACTGAATAGATTTTGATAAAACATTAAAAAAAGTATTCCTTTATCACTAATATTTTTGGTCCTAGAGTTAATACATTCATTTGTAAATAACTATACTATTATTGGTAGGTTTAGAATCATAACATATAAGTGTGGAAAATTGTAACACAAAGAATTTTTTATGTATCCACAATCTTGATTACTTTCTTGTTGTTGAGAGAAAATATCCAATACCCATAAGTTAAATGAGGAAATTTGCTTCAGCTCACAGTTGTAGAGGTTTCAGTTCATAGTCGGCTGGCTCCAAGGAAGGGCAGCATGGCAGAAAAGCATCTCAGAGGAGAAACAGTCCATGGCAGGACAGGCAGGAAGCAGCAAAGCAGTGAAGCAGCATCAGCAAGCCTCCCTTTTCCTTTTATCCCAACCAGGCTTCAAATGTTTTGGGTGGTGCCGCCCACACCCAGGATGGACCTTCCCATCATGCATACCCAGAACTGTGCTAAACCAAGCAGTGGACTAATTTAGTTATCACATTCATAATCCACTTTCCCATACTCTAGATCCAGCCACCTCTGAAAAGGCTTTGTGGGGACATCTAGATACAAGCCATAATGCATACGTTGTTTATTTAATATATAGTTTATATGATATATTTAATATGTATTTAGCACAGTTGATATTGCTTATGATATATAATATTTTGGTAGAATTTGATTGCAAATATAGCTATAAAAAGTAGATTTACTTTAAAGTATAGAAGATCAACCCCTTGGTAGTGTCTACATAATGATAAAAATATAAATATTAGTCAGTAATATGTGTGTGTTATCTTTATACAGAAAAATATTATCTCATCTGTTATCAATAAAAGCTACATACAGCATCTCAGAGCTAAAATATCATAGGGTAGTACAACAATTAACATGATTCATATGGCAGAATTTAGGTATACCTTAGGTTAACCTATATGTAAATACATAAATTAACATTGCACAAAGGCAGCAATTTATTCATATATAGCTAACAATATGTGTATGGGATTCACATAAGTAAAAATTAAGTTAAATATATAAAATATAATAACAGTATTTGTCATAATTTGCTTAGTGCCAGATCTATAATCTTACAGAATGATTCTGCCTTAAATATACACTGTGGTACCTCAGTTCACAAATGCTTTAGTTTGCAAGCAATTTGGATTACAAACTCTGCAAACACAACTGGTGATAAACACAACTGCTGCCTTCTTTCCTGTACAATCACAAACGTGGCCATCTTTTCCAGAATTGTGAAACAAATTAAGATCATTAACTGAGGTACCACTACAGTTTGATTTGGATAATTGTCCTCATAGTCATCTTCTCCTTTTAAGTTTGTATTTAATAGTGACTATATGAATTGCAAGCTTTGGAAGTCTGCAATTAAAATTTCAGTTTTCCAAAATCAATTTCATAAAAACTAATTTCAAAGGAGGTCTATAACCTGCAAAATGGAAATACAAAAATTAAATTGTTCTTTCTGATGATTTAGTTGGAACTTTTGTGCTTGTAGACATCATTAATTTCTACTAAAGAGAAATTTTAATTTTATTCCCACAGCTCTTGTTGAGAACCTACTTTTTTGTTAGGCTGGATATAATAAACCAGAAGCCCCATTATCATGGGATTTCTAGATTAATGAGAATGACAGTCATGAAATACACACAACATAACACATATATAGACAGACATATAGAAGTGTAAGATACACAGAGAGAAAATATGATATTTACCTCAAATAAGAGTACTTGACCATCTTGCTCAGAGGACCTCAGACTACTGCTATTGTTATGGCCACTTTTGGTAGATTTTGATGATGAATTTCTTTCTCAGGTCCTTCTTCCTAATATGAATCAGTATATTTGCCTTTTGCATCCAAGTTCTTCTTGTTCGGGACAATGATTTCTGTGTTCTGGTTACTGTGACATTCTTACAGTTCCCGTGAAACAACTGTGATCCAGAACCTGAGATCTTCAAAATAGAAAGTAGTTTTTCTTTATTGATTTCCAACCGTAATATAATAAAATATTTTGGAAATCATGAATAAATTGCACCAATAAAAAATGCAGTGTTTGCTACAATTTCATTAGAATATAGTAAGTCAAAAATAACAATCATAACAAATCTCATTTTTCTAGGGCCATTTGTAAGATAAATAATGATTGACTCCAGCCACTCAGTGAACATAGACATTTATTAATTCAAATGAATTTGCTACATTTGGGTTTATTTTAATATGATATTCTATATTACATCTGAAGCACATTTATATTTTTACTGGTATGTATTCACAATACAGTATAATTATGTTCATCTTGGGAAACTGGCCCTTCCACATATTGAGTCTTATTCAATTTTATTTCTCCTTTCCTTTCTGGCTCTCCTCTCTCCCCCAGTACTCAAATCAATTTTCCCCTCCATAAAGTCTAACTCACTGTTTCCTATCATCTTATTTTGTTCTTTATTTATATTTTGGTTTTCTCCTATAAGAAATCCTGTGACCTCTGACATTCTATGTCTGATTTATTTCACTTTGCATCATGGCCTCAAGATGAAACACATTTTTTCAGGTTGCTATATCATCTTTTAAACTTTCAATTTTATAAAGATTTTTGTTTAAGTTAACAGCAGTAAATTTTGCTGTCTTAGCTAATTGTACCTTGAATGTGATTATTAAGTGTAGAAAAGTTGATAGCATTTAAAATGAAATTTTGAGTCCACATTAAAATATATTCAAATAAGAGACCACAAATGGGACTTTGTATTCTAGTTTTTCAAAATGTAATTAACAAAATTAAATTTCCTATTGTACACATATTTTGCTTTTGAGTCATTTTCTGGTCAGTATGTTTATTATTCCAGGAAAGAAAAGTAATTATGTGAGAGATGATGTATGTCTACTGAGTATATATGAGTAACCCAGAGTGTAGAATTTAAGAAAATGTCTTTGGTTCCAGTTTTCTAGTGATGTATGCCACCTGTCAAATCTTTCTGTATTTTAGCTACAGCTACTTAAAAAGCTATTTAGACCATTCATTACTATGATTCAACACCGTGTCCCTACACAATTCCAGCTACATCTTCATGTTTCTAGATTAAAGAGGTGGCCAAATAGGAGTATTTGAAATAGTAGAAGTCAGATAAGTTCTATAACTGCTCTATTTCCTGAAAACATGAAACCATTCGTTGGAAGCTTAACCATAACCGTAAATGTGTCAATATGTGGTCTTAACTTAAGAAATAGCACTTTTGCCGGGGATTTAGCTTAGTGGTTCCACCACCTGTCTCACAAGTGGAAGGACCTGAGTTCAATCCCCGGTACCAAAAAAAAAAAAGGAAGAAATAGCACTTTCTAAAGTTATGTATAATTAACTTTATTAATAAGAGTTATGTCACCAATAAAATAATTAAGGTTAAATAAACCTCTAAGTGTCTATATTGGCAATGCAGAATAAAAGAAGCATGATTCAATTACAAATTTGCCCTGTAAACATACCCAATCAAATGTATAAACCATTGCATAATGTGTGCTTACCCTTTCTATGCAATGAGAATGTCTATAATCAATATATAGGACCTATTTACCAAAAGAACTAAGCTTTTCTCAATCATTCTACCACTCATATGTTTAGTTCTTTATTTGGACAATCAATAGCTCACCACAGCTGCCTAGGTGTAAGACTGATGATAAGAAATTAACAAGTGCATAAGAGATATTTTTATTCTATAATGTAACATTACTCTCCTTACAAAAAATATATTAACACAAATTATTCACTACCCCAACAATGTAATATATTGTCAAATTTTCAATTATTTGCTTCATAAAGTAATAAAAAGTCATTTGATCCATTGTATTAATTATGGGCCTTGAAACTTGATGGGTTACTTGAATTTAATACATTTTTAGTTTTGACAATGGAAATGTAACCGTGATCCTATGTTACATTTTTCCAAGTGTATTTTTATATTAAGCAAGCTTTTACTTTTCAGATTCATTACATTTCATATAATTCTACTTAGGAAATTGTTATTACATAAATAATAAATCCATTGTACTGGGAACGTTGTAAACTTATTGTTTCTTATGTGCAGGTATAAAAAACAAAAAAAACGAAAGGACAAATACTGTGATAATTACATAAGCATGGATACTAAGATGACAAGAGCCAGAAGAGTACACAACTTCTATCAAACATTGCTATTTTGTCCAGAATATTTGGAAATGATGTTTCTTGGTCAAGAGCCTTGGGAAGAAAATGACCTAAAAATCAAGTATTCCTTATTGACTGCTTTCAATACAAGTAAAAGACTGGACATTATAACTTTGAAAGTGTAAAGTAACATTGTTTCAAAGAAAAGCAATTAAAAATTTTGAAGGTATTTTTCTTTACTTTAGAGTCCTAAGAAAATACTATGTGAATCATTAAATTCTTAACATTCCACTAAACTCACAGTATAATAAAAGTAATGACAAAAATCAGATCAGAATGACAAAGAAAATATTTCTCATTTGAATCTGGTTCTCCTGTTATTTTCACAAACTATAAAAATTAAACTATAAAAATTACTCAAACTAAGCAACTCTCAAAATCAACAGAAGTCACCCTATCTTGATCTCCAAAAACATTGTAATAGAATGAAAGATCCAAGTGGCAAATTTAGTGTTTTGACCTCCTGCTGGATTCATGATATTCTGTTTGATTGATAGTGACTGCCTAGGTTGCTGAGCTGAGAAGAATTCTGAGCTGCAGAGGAGCTGTGTGTTTGCCAATTAATTTCTTCCAGCTTCACTAGGAGGAAGAAGTATGGGCCTCCTGTAACTCCCTTTTTATAGCTTTCATGAGTTCAACCCTTTTACGCTCCACACGTGCACGAGATCATTTGATGTTTTCTTTCTAGGTCTGGGCTACTCCAGTTAACAGGATCTTCCAGGTCCATCCATGTTGTTGGAATGGCAGGATTTCTTTCCTCTTGGTGGCTGAATAATATTTCACTGTGTTTAGGCATTTTCTTTACCCATTCATCTTATATTTTTGAGCTTTAATTAATTTAAAGTTTATCTTCAATCCACCTGGAATCTATTTTTGTATTTTTAGTAGGTACAAAGAGATTGTTATACTAGCATCACTTACTAAATACTGTCTGCTTTTTTTCACCGCTTTGTAATGTTAAATTTTTTATCTTAGGATTCCCATGCAAATGTTTCTAGGCTTTATATCTTTTGACCTATTTCTTTACTAAAGCTTTTCTTTTAATTTCTTTATGTTTATAAGGTAATTTGATATCTGGTAAAAAACATTTCTTGTATTTTTTTTTTACCAAGAATGTCTTAGAAATGTATCACATTTTTCTACTTTGAGTGAACTTTAGAATTAGTATTGTAAATTCCATCTAAAAATGTAATGGCTTTTACATAGGATTTTATTGATTTTACATCTTCATTTTCAGCTAGCATTTTTGTAATGTTTGATTTTCCTATCTTGGAAAATTTTGTCTCTCTTTTATTTTTTATTCAGGGATTTTTATGTTCTTTGGGTTACACATTTGCCCTTTATGTTATATTATTGAATTTATTCTCTTGAATAGATAAATGAGTCTTGAACATTCCTTGTTAAATTTGTCCTAGGTATTTTAGTTTTGGTGCTGTTTTGAAGTACTCTTGTTTTAAAGTATTTTAAAGGATCCCCAGAGGCAATTACTTGTGCCAATTCTTTCTTGTAATTAATATTGTTGTCTTACTGAATATAAAGTTTTTGAGAAAATTAATTTTATACATACATACATATGTATTTTTGTTTGTTTCTTAAGCTTCAGCTGTTTGTGAATTTATATAAAACTTGCTTCATAATTTAACTCTTCAAAATTTTAGGGGAAAACTCTTAATATTCTTATTTCTGGGAAAAAGTACTTCCTCCTTTTCTTCCAATGTGAATATTTACTGTAACAAATTGAGAAAATGATTAAGTCCATTTAGTTTTTCATGTCAGATTCGGTTTGTGTGTAATATGAAATTATATGTAAGTGCTCAAAATAAGATTATTTTATTTTTTACAGTAATCTACTAGTCAAGTTTTGAAATATACATTTGCATAGCTATTTTAGGAAACTTTTTCATCTTTTATTGTGCTTTATATTTTTCCTGATAATTTATTCACCTCAATTTCAGAAAATGACAATGCAAAATTGAGGCAAGTAATTTTTTTAAGTCGTACATACTAACCATATTTTAGATAAATAATTCTTTTCATTGCAATATATAGGTTCTGGATATCATTTTGTCTGGTCTGCCATGCCAGGTTTTAAACAATCTAAATACCTCAGATCTTCATTTCAGTTGTAGTATATGCTAGTAGTATTTACAGACAATTTCCCTGCTTTTACTCATTCTGCTACAGAAAAGTGAGTTTTAAAGACATGGAATAAAACAAAACTGAACAAAGAGCTCATGTTGGAAAATCACCCTGACTTTCAGGAAACATTGGGATTTCTGTCCAGCATCTCACATCCAGAAGCTGTAGGCAGTGAAAGAATCACAGATGAGAAAGTCATTGTTAGCAGTTGCCCTGGGAAAGTATAAACAATAAGATTTCCCGTGTAATTTGTATTTAGTAATCTAGCAGCTATCGATTTTGTATTCTCCCCCTTCTTTCTGTTTGGTTTGACTTTGAACCACTAAGACCTGGACTCTTTTTGAAGATTACTTTCAGGGTCCGGGACTAGCTTTGCCAGCACATGTGGTAATCAGAAATGTGTGGGAACTTAAATTCATGTTTCCTTCACTCCTCTGGGGTGGGATGATGTTGAGGAAAATGTTCACTGGGGATTCCCTGAACCCTCTGCTGCAGCTTCACCCAAGGGGCCTTGCCCACACTTGTGGGATCCCTCCCTTTCCACAGCCCTCTTCCCTGGCTCTCTGCCTGGTTTTCTTTATCAACACTTCCTTATTACACCGTGTGTATGAAGCTCCTTCTCAAAATCTTCTGGGAAAAGTGACCCAAGACAAGGATTTTGAATGTTATTTTCTTACTTTTAGCATGTGTCTTCCATTTCCTTATTTAACAGATGGGCTCTCTTCATGCTGTATTTTAGACCCCTTTTCTTCTATATCTTGCTATGCAAATGACTTTTTTCAATAATGAAACCCACACTGATATCTGATGTCTCTGAGTCTTCTTTTTCACTAGGTTTGCTTTCTCCCTCAACCCTGTCTCGACAGGGGGCCTGCAGCTTTTGATATCAGTTTCTGCAGGGAGTCGGAAGAACCTACCTGGGGAAAGTAAAGCTTGAAATTTAACCTCATCTAGCCTACAATTCTTTGACCATATGATTTCAGGCACAAGGAAGGAAAAAATCATGAGAATATATAATTACTGATATCGCTTGCTTGCTTTCCATCTGGTGCTTTACTAAATACTTTCATATGCTATTTCATTTAAATACAAGGTGCACATATGAAATATTGTGACCACTATCAGTGTCTCATGTGAAAGATGGAAAGAAACAGAGAAGTTAAGTAGTTTTGCCATGTCTATTCTAGGTACTACAGGAGGAGAATTTGAGCTCCTTTCCCTGACTACAAGCCATGCAGTCATGAAACCACGAAGAGGCATTGTCTGACAGAAATAAGACCTTAGAGAGAGAGAGAGAGCTGGACCTCTGCTTCTGAAAAGTGGGGTCTGAGTGACATCAACATTGAAATCACCTGGAGAATTATTAGAAATGCAGAGTCTTGGGATCCACCTTAGAGCTCCTAAATCAGAATCTGTACTTTAAGAAAAGTCCCAGATAATAATCCTTACATTAGATGGAGAGGCATTTTGCGAAAATTTCTGATGTCATCATCCTTTGACAGTTAATTTATTCCTGAAATTTTTATTGAATTTTTATTCTAGGAAAGCCTTGTATTGGGTAGAAGGAGTAAAACTGATACCTGTTTGGAGTATTTATAGCTAGAATACAAATGAGTCAACCAATGAAAGAGATAAGATTGTTAACAAAATAAATTGTCAATGTATAATATAGTCTATTGAGTGAATGGAGAAGTTGTTCATCTAGAAAATTTTAAACTTGCTCCGTGTATGTGTGTGTGTGTGTGTGTGTGTGTGTGTGTGTGTGTGACATATTTCAAAGCAACTAATAAAGTATCTGACTTTGGATCATTCATTTCTTAAAGGACTTTAGCAATTTGAGATTTGTTTTCAGGTGAAAACACATACCTGGTTGACCATATGTGGACCATAGTTTACTAACCAGTGAAAGAGCTTATTTTCATCCTGATATACTCGTTTACAATGAAAAATCAGTATCTATTTTAAAGAGGGAATAAAATGGAAGATAATAACTCAGTAGGGCATTACCTTTTCGTAAGAAGGGCCAGAGTCCTCATTATTTCTGGCGTTGCTATTGCTAACTTCCTTGTGGTATAAGTAGTGTGCTTGACTGTTCTGAAAGTATCTTTACCTAAGTAGGTCAAGGATTCATGCAAATGTTATCTTTTTATGTGTGAATATTTGCCTTGGGTATGCTAAGACCACTCCCTTCCATTTCATAGTTCCATCCTTAGGTTTCCAGATGTCTATAAAACTACCAGATTACTAACAGAACAATAAAAAAGAAGCCTACATTCTCTATTCCTCGGTCCATTATACTTCAAGGTAAAATTTTTAGTGATCGGGAAACCAAGAACTCAAGAATACCTATTAGCTTGTCTGTGTCCCGGTAAGCTTCACAGACAAATGGTTATCCAACAGCCTGATAGTTATATTTTATTAGCTTGTCAAATCCCTGGTATCACTTAATGAAGCATCTGATAAAGCTCTGTGGGAAAATCTGAGCTCTAAACAGTGCCTCCATCTATCATCCTAGCTCAGACTGAAAATATATCCTCAGCTGGTTTCTTAAAGGAAGTGACAAACCTGCCTTAGGCACAGGAGAAAGGGGAAGCCAAATGTGAGATGGGTGGGTCAGCTCTGAGGAAATAATACTTGGCTTACTGTCCATCAGCAAAGCAAGCCAATGACTGCTGTTAATCCTGCTTGTAACCAACCAGTAACAAATAAGGCTGATAAGCCAGGCTGATAGACTTACCCTACTGAGAACAGCTATTACTAAGAAATGAATGCTAATGAGGATGTAGGAGTAAGGAACTTCTACATTGTTCGCGGGGATGTAAGCTAGGACAACCACTGTGGAAATCAGTATGGAGATTCCTAAAAAAAATAAACATAGCAATTCCATTTGACTCAGCTATGCCACTCCTGAGCATATTTCCAAAAGACTTAAGGACCGCATACAGTAGGGATTCATGGGTATCCATGTTTATAACAGGACAAATCACAGTAGCCAGGCAGAAGAAACAGCGTAGATGCCTGTCCACAGAAGAATGGATAAAGAAAATGTGGTGTATGTCCACATGGAGTATTACTCATCCATAAAGAAGAAAGAAATCATGTCATTTGCAGGAAACCGTCATGGGTGAAATTAAGCAGAACCAGAAAATTAAATATCATATGTTTTTATCTTTTATGAGAAACTTGAAAAATACTTAAGTTAAAAAAGAAAGAACCAAAATAAAAGAGAAAGGACCAGAATCCAGAAGATAAACTTCCAAAGATAAAGGGAGAAACAGGAAGAAAAGGGAGGGGAGGCAAGGGGATCAAAGCAGATGAAGGCTTTGTAACTGTATGTACCAACTTCCCCTCAAAGCTCCCATCATTGTGTAACATTAACATGCACTGATAAAATACAGAAAAATTAAGGCAGTGAGAGATTATTACTGATATGGGAGAAGAGCTGAGGAACTCCTCCCATACTAAGACTACAAATTCTATAGAATTTGTGACAATAGCCTGAAGGGGTTCTTTATGGTCACCTCCGCCAACATCAAGTCTGAATTGAAGACATTTAGTAGGAACTTCACCGTGAGGGTGATACTCCTATCTCTCCCAAAATTAAAAGAAAAGAATAAAAATCATTTAATAAAAATAAACATTTCTTCCTTTACCTTTAAAATACCAAACTATCTGTTTTAGGATTCAATCAGTATTTGTCTTTACAAAGATAAGAACATTGAGTTTAATTGCAGGTAACAAATTTTACTTCAAATTGAAAACTTTTCTTTCACTTTACCTTCAATTAAAAATTTAAACCTAGCTGGTCTCTGAGAAAAAAGAGATTTGATATAACCTCTTGAGTGCTGAAAACTCAATGGAGCAAGCTGGAGGAATAAGCTGTAGTCTTGGTTCTCTAGGAAAAATCCCCAGAAAACTGCTGCACTAGTCCATTAAAGAACTATTATTGTTTCCTTAATCAGGAAGCTGGGGAGGTGGGACATCATTGTACCACCTGCTGGCTCTAGCACCATAATGTTCCTCTGCCATCTAAACAGGGAAGTGCAGAGGGTACCACTTCATTGCATCCAGGAAACCATTGGATCAGGAATGCAGAGGTTAGGAAGCCCCAACAAGAAAGACTGGGTTCAGATCTTTACTCCACTTGCTGGTTCTGCCCTAGCTCTTGACTGTTTCCGCAGAGTTCATCTGCTTGGCAGAACTAATATCACACCTGGAACCCCTGCTGACAATGAGTCTGAGTTATTCCATTTTTGCCTTCCTACCCTCTGTCTGTAGAAAGAACGATAGAGAGATGGCTGGAGCAAGTGTTGAGGGAGTCAATCTAGAGAATAGAAGATGGTTCTCTCTACCTCAGAGAACCCTCTAGAAAACCAACAGTAGCTTCATGATGAAAAAGGGTTGTGTTCACCTGGATGCGGTGGCACCCTCCTGTAAGCCTAACACTCTGGAGGGCTGAGATGGGAGGAGCTCAGCCTAGACAACTTAGCATCTTAGCAGAATTCTGTCTCCAAATAAAAAATTTGAAAAATGAATTAAGAAAACTCAGTGTGAAGGCCCTAGGTTTAATCTTTAGTACAGAAAACACACACACACACACACACACACACACACACACACTCCTTTGCTTGTTGTAGATAACTGGCAAACATAAAATGGGAACCTGAGAAGCAAAACTGAAAACAACAGAAAATGTGACAAAATTATTAAAAACCAGAAATAAGAAAGATTTCAATTTCTAAGTGTGCCACTTCTTTCGTCATTTATAGAAAGTCATTGGAATGATTAATGAAAATATCTTCTATTCATTTTACTTTCCTTGATATGTCCTGGGAATTTTAGAATGTCTTTTAATTTTTTCTGATTTAGTGATTTCTCTAATAAATATTTGAAAGGGAATTTTAATTTTGTTAATGACTGACAAGGTTAGATAATCCAGGGTTGTGTTTTAAAATGCACAATATCTGCACTATAAATCTGTTTTCTCAGCTTAGAAGACATAATATTATACTATTTGCCTAACACATCTACTCTACAATTCTGAAATAAATAGTGTAGCTGTGAATACCTAAACCAAATCCATTAATAAAAGTATTCATGTTCTCGTTTTTTCCCACTAGGTTTGATTTTGCTTTTGGTTAAAAATTCTCTGCACCATATGCACACTATTTAAGGAAGTAAAATAATGGATTTGGAACTCATTTTGTTCACCTTGGGTAAAATGGCGTAAATGTTCCACTATTTGAAAAATTGACATGCTCTTCTGGGTATACAAGTTGATCACTCATTCCTTAACTTCCTGCAAAGCCAGTTTTGTGTTTTCTGTGACTTTATATTCACTGCAAGTTGCTGTTAAGGCAAACGAATCTTACTCCCCAAAGAGTGCAGTTAAAACGCCATCAGTTCTCTCAACCAGATCGTCACACATTTGAAAAGATTCGAGGATCCTTGAATTCTTGGAGGCTACTCTGTCAGTATGGGGCTTTCCCGCTTAGGTGCACAGAGCCATCATGAGCACGGCTTAGAAAGGATAGTCAGATCTGTGTACTGTGCGGTTTTAGGAGTTCGGTCTGGAAAGTCAGACCTGCTTGCATGTGTGAAAACAAACTAAGGCAAAAGGCAAACACACAATTAAGGGTGGCAGAATCAAAAAGAACTAAGAATAATTCATGCAGCCTTCATGGGCTGTCTCTTTCCTGATATTAAGATATATTTGGGGCCAGGGATTTAGCTCAGTGGTGGTGCTGCCTGCCTCGCAAGCACAAGGTCCTGAGTTTGATCCCTGGTACCAAAAAACAAAAAACAAACAAACAAAAGGAAAACAAAACAAAAGAAATATTTGGACAGTTTTTATCTTAATTGACTCTTAAAAATCAGATGCTCATACTTTGTGATGACCTGCTTTCTATCACATTGTTGTGTTTTATTTTTTCTGTCTGACCAAGATCAGGAAATATCTCATTATTCCTTGTTTTAGCTGTACACCACCTTACTCCTTATTACCTTTGCAAGAACAGATGCATGATCTCCCTTATTCCCCAGTTGTCTCTCCAGAGCCTAGAACAAGGTCTGTCATATAGTAGTGACTCAAATACTTTTTTGTGTGTGTGTGTGTGTGAATGAATAAACCCTAACCAGGTGCTTACTCTATTAGAATATGTAGTTTCTGGGATTATTGTCAGCTGCCTTTCAGTGGAAAATTACACAAGGGTGCTCATATATATCCCTTGGCAATATTGAATCCACTAAAACCAGTCTATAAAATCTCAAAACTAATAACTTGAGACTTGTAGTTAGAGCCAATATTGAAAGTAAAATATAACTCATGAATTCCTGCCACAGCTGCTACATACTGGATATTACCAATGACTCAGTCTTCGTATCAAATCACCCTATATCCATTCTACAAAATACATATTTACATAGAAAGTACCAGTATCATTATAGACCTTGGCATAAGCCCTTGGAAAATTTTATCCTAGGGTTATACTTTTCTCATAACAATGACTATTTTTCTTCCCTATGTTTTTGGTCAATGCAGTGAACCTTCCAATTTGCCCACTGTTGATTCTTCATTGTTGAGTTTGGATTCCATATCTGGATTTGCTTTGTATTCCATCTCAATTTTTCATTTTGATTATTACTCACCCTTTTACTTAGTGTCCAGTAGAGCATCTATTTTTTCTGGCTATGAGAAGTTTGAATTGGGTGAACTTTCTTTTTCATTGAAGGGTTTCTTTGTAAGTGTAAGGTGTCATTGATTCCCTTATGAGAGCAGTTTTACAGTGCTGATGGTTATCAGTTTGAACATTGGTTCCCATTTAAAGCCCTTAGATACAGAAGGAAGTGATTTTTAAGACTTCTGTGACAGTAATTGCTTGCTTATATCTTTCACAAAAGCAGCAATTTCAATTTTGAATAGCTAATTGCAGAGGCAAAACAGAATAAGAAAAAACTGATCAAAATACTGTCAATTTGTGTTGGAAACTGTGGATGCTTTTATGTTATCAAACTATTTAAAAGATATGGACTTTAAAATGAAGAAAATTCATTCTTAACATTTATTCACTCAAAATCATGCACATTGTTAAAACATTTTATATAATGCACAGAGGTCTTTAAAATCCACTTACAAAACAGACTGTATTCCCCTTATATTGTGCAACTCAGAGAATCACAAAGTATCTGCGTACTCTATCTAGAAATCACATATCGCCTGCCAGGTTCAGAGTGGATAATGAGAGAGAGAGAGAATGTTACCTAGCACTTTTTAAAAAAAGACCTTAAGATTCTGAAGTTGGATCAGTCTGGTTTTAAATCCCAATACCGATAGCCAGATTTGGGCCCACGGTTTTAACAAGTTCCCATGTTTGTAAAATGCAAACAGGATGTACTTACTTCATAAGGTAGCTGCAAAGATGAAAAGAGAGACTGTTTGTAACAGGAATTAATGAGATAGCAGTTGGGATTTTATGAGGCATTGAGGACAGCAGTACCAAAATGGAGTCCAGAAGCCCAAAATGGAGACTGCTGAGTCACAACTCTCTAGAGCTCTTACAAAAACATCCATAAGATTTCCTTCAGCTTCTGAGACCTCCCTGGTGTATTGTCAGGCAAGCCACTGGCCCAAGGGCACATAGTGCTGTATGGACACTTGTGGAGAACACCTTAAAATAAGATGGAATTGTATAACCCTAAGTGTGCTGTAACCATAAGTGTGCTGTAACCCTAAAGTGTGCTATGACTTTAAGAGTGCTGTGAGTGATATGTAACCATAGTAACCATAAAATATAGAAGTAGAACCTTAAGCGGTGTGGAATTGATAAGGATGCACCCCGAACTGGACAGGGCGTGGTCCCAAATGGACAGTGTGATAAGTCTGAACCAATACCACAAACGCCCAGTTAGAATAGTATAAAAGGAGCTGAAGACCTCAAGCAAGTCGACGATCCATCCCACCGACCAGTCTACTAGTCAGTCTGTTGATCTGACTACCGACCAGGACACATGCACCTGATCCTGCTGGAAGGAGCATCGCCGCCGACCAGACGAGACCAGAGGACGAGGTCAGCAGAGAGACGGACAGCCTAGCGCCGACTCGACGCCCTTCTTCTACGGATCGGACCCTCTGACCCTGCGGGAGGAAACGTCGCGCTCCCATAAGGACTTGCGCAGTACAGGTACAGGGACGTGGTAATCAGCAGACTTAATATTGTTTTATTTAATATCGTGTGATAATTGCATAGAAGTGAATTATAATAATATAAGTGTGTGAACTGCCATCCGAGTCTGAGTCCTCTTTACCCGCGGTACCTGCTCGCGACAACACTGCATGAACCTTAACAAATATGTAGTCTTCTATCTGGCAGAGGAAATAGCCCAAGCTTCCTTCTAAACTCCTTCAAAACTACTTGACAAAGAGCCCTTGCGGGTGTCCTACTCAGAACCCTCTCCTGGCTAGCAGGAGCTTCACTTCTTTCACTTTATACCTTTTACTTTCTTGCCTTTATATCTTTTAAATAAATTTACTTGGGCCTACCTTCTCCATCTGTGACTTTGTTCTTATCCACTGTGGGACATGACCCCAGCATTCCAGTAACATTATCATGGTAGCTGAGATGGAGGAAGACATCTCTATATTAGATATTATTGACACTGGTTTTATAATTCATTGTATCCAAAGAAAGTTTCCAAACTCTCATGCTGTGTAAAATGCAATAATCTCATTTTTAACAACAAAGTATTCTAAGATCTTTGGATGAAGGACCAAATATTTGAATGCTGGCTAAACTTCACAGACTATCTATTGATATAAATTACTGACCCATAAACTATTTTCCCTACAGATTTGATTTATTTCTCTTATATCTATCCTAGGTCCTTTGAATTACCTATCAGTGTCCTGTAGACACCTGAATTCTGATTCCCTGGTATATGAAACTATTTAGGGGAAGGACAAATACCTGTCTATTCAAAATTTCCTGTCTATCTACCTGGAGTATACATTGTCTTTCATTTCTGTATTTGAGAAAAATTCAATGAACACATTTTATGTTCAGTACAGCGTATTAGCAACTACAGATTCAATGATGTTGAGCAAATATCTTCAAGAAACTTACAATCACAAAGCATGTTAAAAAAAAAAATCAAGAGAGAACCACCAAGATGACCTAGATTGGAGTTGTCTAAGGAATCCATGGATTTTTGAGCTAAACAGTGGTTGTTATTTAATGCCACTGAGTTTGGGGTAGTTTATTGTGCAGAAATATAAATCATACAGAGTAAGTGAAGTGTTGACATATAAAAATAATGGAATTGCCTTTTTGATTGGGTGTGAGGTGAGGAGACTCAACGTGTCAGACAGGCACAAAGCAAAATCTGAAAATACCATGATCGAACTGCTCTAGAGGCTGTGCATAAGGCAGACTTTTCGAAGAATCAGCTGCTTTTTATTTTTATTGTTGTTTTTGATTATGCACAGGAAGAGGAAGATAAACTAAAGAATTAACTGCTTAGTTTACAACCAGAATTTAGAGAAATATACAGAGGGCATGACTTTCTGGGCTGGAAAAAAAATTTCTCTTATCAAATTGGAAAATGACTCTCTAAGTGACATCAGGGCTGGCAACAATTAAGTGTGGCTATACAACATTTTTTTAATA
The DNA here is from genome assembly GCF_053883595.1 of Heterocephalus glaber. Lineage (NCBI taxonomy): Eukaryota > Metazoa > Chordata > Mammalia > Rodentia > Bathyergidae > Heterocephalus > Heterocephalus glaber. The sequence continues at coordinate 8,694,023 of NW_028258293.1, forward strand.
TTGCTGAAATATTTAAGATGATACTCAGTATTTAGGGTGATTCTCAGTGAGAAGAAAAGACTTAGGAATTGAATAATATTGTATTGCAGCCTCCTGACATGTCAAAAGTAGAGATAGGATGTTATGAAAAGAAGTATAGATGTGTTGCTGGAGGCATAGAATGAACACAGGATACATAGAAAGGTTGAAAAATGTTTTTTAGAAAGTATATCAGCATTATTTGAGATTTTAAAAACTGAAATTGTTTAGATTATCAAAAGATAATCAGGTCTCCAAATTTAAGCATGAGGAATTAGGTTAAGAAAGTAAAACAAATGTAAATTGGACCTCTTTCTTCCTTCCTTCCTTCTTTTCTTTTCTTTCTTTCTTTCTTTCTTTCTTTCTTTCTTTCTTTCTTTCTTTCTTTCTTTCTTTCTTTTGGAAGGACTTCTCAGAAAGCAAAGCAAAAGAGCTCAGAGTTCCAAACGAGAGGTGTGCAGAGTGGAACTGGAGGATTCCTCAGAGACAGCTGTGAAGAAAAGCAGACTGGGTGGCCACTCAGTGGGAACCGAGTGAATCTTACTGGGAAAATATTTCTTTCCTGAAGAGAAAGGGAGACCGGCCACTTTGCCCTATAGTATTCTGAATGGTAACGGAGCGGAGATTTAGTGTCCCACTACAGAGGGGATTCCTGTTTCTATTTCCACCACTGAAGCTTGGGTTTAGGGTATCAGATGCATCCTGTGTTTTAGTCCACTAAACCTGAGGAGCTGTACTAGACATTGTGTGAATCACAATGTTCTGAATTTCAAGATTTATTCCCTAAAGATGTGATATTCTGTGGGCTCTGGAACCAGAATGGAATATTCCATGTGTGGACTATAGAACACTTGTGTCCTGGCTGGATATTGGGGTAGATTGGAAAAGCAACGATAAATTCTTTCGTTCTTGAAATTCCCGCCCTTGCACCTTCGCACTCTGACGCCTGGCACAGCCACGTGATTTGCTTCAGCCAGTAGCAAGTCAGCTGCTGTGATACCCGAGGAGGAAGATTTGGGGTCTTTGTGTCCGCAGCCACCACCACCAGATGACCTCCAGCTGACTGCAGACAGGAGAGTGAGCCTTTAGCAGACCTAAGGGACCACTCCGCTATTATAGAACCAAAATTACAGAAGCAGACTGATGTTGCACACAAGTGATTTTTTTTTTTTCTAAAGCCATTACATTCTGGTGTTTTGTTAAGATTGTCAACATACCCAGGCACATTATGAATCAAATGCAATAGTAAAATTGTGAAATTTCAAACAAATGAGAATTTGACACTTTTATTCCTGCACTTTTTCTTAGAAAGCTACCAGAATTTTGTTTTGCTTTGTTTGGAACTGAGGACTGAACCCAGGACCTTTAAACTGAGCTACATCCCCACCCCTTTAAAAAAATTTTTTGTACTGAGATAGGGTCTCACTAAGTCACATGCCAAGATTGGGCTCAAACTCACAATCCTGCTGCCTCTGCTTCCCGAAGAGCTGGGGTTATGGGTGTGAGCCAACACACCAGGCTCGGAGGATGTTCTTCAAAAGAATAAGGAAATAAACTAAGAGTCAGAAAAGGATGGCACCCTAGGTACTGGGAAAGCTGCAGAGAAGATTAGACAAGGGAAGGCCCAGGTCTAATGAGACCTCTGAAAGTCCAATTCATGTTACAGGAAGAAATCTGAGGTGGAGGCAGAAAAATCTTTAAAGCTGAATAAAACTAATGCATGATTTGACATTATTGCAGTTATTCAAAATGTCAGAAATATACATTTGCAAAATGATTGATGGTAATAAAAATGGTGATGGTTAAAATTGTTTATCAAAAAGTAATTGTGTGTGAATATTATTTATATGTGTGAAAGTAAGTACCTTTAGAGATTTTTTGAAACTTTCTGTACTTTACAACTCTTGTTTAAAATGCCACTTACTATTATTATGTCATCCTATAGAGGAGTGAATTTCCTAATACTGAAAGTTAACTTTGTATCACCAAAATTCTGAGCCTTAGTATCCTCATACGTTAAATGAAGATAAATCTCTAACTGTGAAGATGGAAAGTGATACATACAAATGAAAGTGATACCTAGAAATGAAAGTGATACATACAAATGTGTACCTGGCACAGTTCCCTGACAGTGGTGGATATTCAAAAACAGAGCAGCTAAGTAAATGGGCTCTTTCTTGTGTGCATATAAATATATTTTATGTGCTTGATCTGATTAAAATTTTCTTGAAGAGAAAAAAATCAGCTAAAATTGAAAGTGTCTGTCTCTGAGGGACTAAACTAAATGAAAAATGTGAAGCTGAGTTCTGTTATTTTTCAATATAAGCTTCTTTATCACAGTATTTTTTTTAAAAAAAAACTATGTAAATTTATTGCTTGTTAAAATAGAAATGACTTTTAAAAAGAGTGAAATCAGAATTGAAACACTAAGGTGAAAAGAGTTGAAACACAAATTTTATGTGAAATAGAACAGAGCACAAAGGGGACCTAGGAGATGCAGGGCTTCCTGGTGAGTCTTTTCCCCCAGGCTGTAAAACACCACCCACCAATGGAGTCCTCAGCTCTGGCAGCTGCAATCTAAGCTCAAGGTGTGGGCAAGCCTTGTTCCTGCTGAGGTCAGTGAGGAAGAATCAGAATCGGTTTCATGTCTTTCCCCGGCTGAGCTCACTTCGTCAGCACCTACAGCATATGTCCCCCAAGCTTTTGGTGGTTCACTGGCAATATTTACATGCCCTGCCTCGTGGAAACAGCATGTTAATCGCTGCTTAAATTGTCACACATCATTCTCTTAGCATGTGCGCACGCGTGCATGTGTGTGTGTGTGTGCGTGTGTGTGTGTGTTCCCAAGTCTCTTTCCTACAGGGATACCAATCATGCTGGATTAGGGCCTCACCTCATTCTTCATCTTTACTAATAAAACCCTCAACGATCCTTTTCCCAAAGAAGAACAAATCCCATTTTGAGGTACTGTGGATTCAAATTTCATAATACAAATTGGGAAAGAATACAATTTAATGACTCATGACACTACAGATGAGGAGTCTTTTTATTCTGTGTATTGTTGAAGAGGCCCTGAGTGTGACTCAGACGATCCACAAGAGGAAGAAGAACAATGGTGCAGAAAAGACAGAAAAAGAGGAGAAACAATGAAGTTTCCTGGTGATGTTAAAGGCTATGTCAAGCCCTCACCCATATCCAAGTAGGTGAGAAAGGATAAGATCTAGAGCACATGTAGAGAGGTTGGATTTCGATGGAAGGAGACATGCTTCCTGCATTGTAGAGCACTGCAGACCCTGAGGGTGTAGATGTAAATGGGGTGGATGAGTTTGTTTGGGAAGAACAAATCTTCCTGTTTGATGACTTCTAGTTTTTTATTGAGTAATAAAGGGACGTTATTAGCTGAAAGTGAGACTGAAAAGGGAGAGATTTGAAGAGAGAAAGCACTGAGCACTCTCTAAGGGGCAGGGGAAGAGAATTTACTGGAGAACATTATTTTTGAATTAAAACAATGACACAACAAACACCTACATGAAACCTGTTAACTGATACAGTGGAAATGTATATCCTTAACAAAGTTATGATGAAGATCTCCATCTTGATTTATTAAGGGAAAAAGCCTGCTATAACATGCATGTAATATAATTCTTTCTAGCTAAAGGCATCCATGTATATGTTGTAAAATGCTTTTTGTTTTTCTGGAAAGATATGGAAGAAAAAGTCAAATGTGTTACCAATATTACTTTCCAGAGGAGGTACTGGAACACATACATACACACATGAGCACCAACAGGCACACATGCATACACACAAATATTCTGAAATTCTAAACAATATGTGTGCATTATTTAACTTTTTAAAATATCCCTAGAGATTATATGTGTTTCATGACCAGTGTGACTATTATGGGATGTTATTGTTTTAATTTCTCTGAGAAACTAGAAAAAGAAAATTTAAGAAACTGGTCTGATGAAAGTGTTGTGCCCAATTCCATTTCTCCTTTTCTATCCCACATATAAACCCTGTTCATTAATGCAGAATGCAAAGGACGAGAACATTTGACTCCTATTATCCTTTTCAGGGCTCTGACAAAGTTATCCTTACAAAACTGGAGATAATAAATTCCCATTACGTAACGGCGTGTTCACTCATGAAAACCATAACCAATTGAGCATTTGCTGTGGCTGTGAGGACCCAGGTTCGGTTACAGTTCCGCAGAAGAGGGAGCTGGCGATGTCACCAACCACATTCCACGCAGGACCGTGGAACTCACGCGAGGAGAGGAGCCGCTCTGCTGCGATGATGGAATCTGCCCGGCTTTCTCTGATGGAATCCCACCTAGCAACAGAGCTGGGATTTCAACAAAGCACTCAGAGACGCAACTCAATTCCTTTCACACAAGAGCTTTGATGAAAACACTGTGAAATGAGTTCGCTAATCTACAAACTGTAACAAATAAACTTCAGAGATTACCTAGAAAAAAATTCCAGAGCACAATGTCATCAAAGACCATAAAATATTTCATTCTAAGGCTTCTGACAGGAGTAGATTCATAATAGAAAAAACCATCACATTGTATCTAATTAGCTATATAGTTTGACTTCTTCTTAAAATATTCTAATAGAGCACTAGACCAACTGTTTTGAGTTTGAGAGACCATTCAATATGAACTACAGATGGACTTGATATTGTTTTCTAGAGCACACTATAAACGCATTTCAAAATCTGTGTTACACAAGGATCAGTGTAGGAGATATTCACCTAAGGAGGAGGAAAATGGATAATTTAGGCTTTGAACTATAAAAAAGTCAGAAAGGTAAACTGTGCAGGTGACACAGAGAGCGCATGTCCCTCTAAGCAATCTATCTCTTGGGATTTTAATTGAGAGCAGTAATTAATTTTGCTTGTCTCAAGAAATGTGCTCAGTACTCAATATGTGCTCGATATGTAAGGAAATAGTCAATTCCCTTAAAAGTCCCACGAAGAAAGTAATATTATTATCTCTATTTCACACACACATATGTTAGTTGAGGATTAAGCAATTTATCATGAACCTGCAAATGGTCTCAATGAAATCTAAAATCAGGAAGTCAAATTCCATGACTCATGCCCATTGAGAAAACAATACAGGTGAAAACAAATGCAGAGCATTTAGGTGAAGGATATATTACATAGCTGTTGGGTCCCATCAAGCTGTTTCATAACCTGTAATAACCTTTGGATGACTTGTAGCAACCATAATAATTTATACAGAACTCAAATTAAGATCACGCCAGGTGGCTTCCTTGAGATCTCTGAGATTCTTTTAACCAAACAAACATCTTAACATTTTCCAAGAACCTTGCCATCACTTTATAAAAAATAAAAAGTAAATTATTTGCATATGCATGGGCAATTAAGGGGAAAATGTGCAGTGCTTTGAGACTTACGGGAAAAGTATTCTAGAAATCACTAACATTTTGGAGTATATGGGACAAATTCTAAATTTTGTCTTCATTATAAATTTGCATGATTATTTTCCTGATGAGGAACTGAAGCGGAACAAGATTAAACACAGTGTACAGAGTCACACAAAACTCTGATTGCTTGTCTTCTTTGGGTTTTTCTCTGAACCATACTGATTATTTATGATACAGTAAGTAAAATTTAGTGGTGAAATACTCTTCTGGAATCTTATTTGAACATTCCAGGCACCTTAGTATTTGAACATATTACATATGGAGGGGATATCCATGAAAGTGATATATAATCTATTCTCTGGGGATGATTGATATGATAAAACATGAGTAAATAATAAATAAAATGGGATCGACATAAACTACAGAGTTCTGCTAAACTGATCTCTGCTTGAGAATTCATGACAGTTAAAAATGGCAGAATAATTATATGAGTAAAAAGTAAAATTCATGAATGATCTGGAGTAATCTGTCTCCTCTGCCTGCATTCACTTGCATGTGCTCCTAAGAGCCCCTCTGATCAAAACCACAGCTGTTGGGATCTATGTTCCATGCAAACATAGTGGATGTAGACAGAGGATGACCTTGTAGGTTCAACTCATGTAAATCAATGTACAAACAAAAAAATAAAGAATACAGGTAAGAATTAAAATGACTTACAAGGAGTAGTAGCAAGACCCAAGAGAAATCAGAAGATAGCATTAATTGAAAATTGCCTCTTTATGGAGGGAGACTATGAGATACATAAGTGTCTGTGACTCACAAGTGTCAAAGACTCTTCAAGAAATGGCAGTTGTTCAAGCAAAAGTTATGAAGGAACATAATAGGGGAGCCATCAAATCCACAGATGTATCAAGAGACTAGTGCTGGGATCCATCTCCTTTCTTTGTATCAACAAAATGGCATAAAACACCACACCACTGAGTGTCCTAAGGCAGTAGCAATCATTTCTTTAAGTTGCCATTTCTAAGGGCCATATATTTGAGATCAACTAGTTGGTGAGTGCTGGCTTAGGTTCCATCATGAAAGTGTGAAGTCAGCTGGGGCTGCTATACCTGAAGGCTTGACAGCTGAAGGAGTCATTTCCAAGGAGTATTTTTCAATGCTCGACAAATTGGTGCTGGTGACAGGAAGGAAGCCCCACTTTTTATCTTTGTGGGCATCAGCACTGGACTGCTCCTCACAGTACGCAGCAGGTGAGAATTTCAACAGACCAATTTCCAACCTACCATGAAAGCCACCCTTTGTGACATCTATTGTACTGTATCGATCTCACATGTCAGCTCTGATTGTACTGAGGGCTGTCTAGGAGACCAACTGCTGCTTTCCAATCTCTTTCCCATAACTTGGAAAATGCCCTGTGGACTGTTGATGGCTACCAATGTCAAAAGAGTTTGGGATATAAGCCAAGCTCATATTTACAAAAACATAGTGCAACAGATCTGTAGTTGCTTGCATAGGTCTCATTTAAATTTCAAGATCGTGCCATTATTTTATCCTCAGTCATAGTATAATGTTATTAGGACCTACTTAGTGCTTTTTTATTATTAAGAAGCTTATCATGCTACTTAATCTATTTATTTAAAATATATGAATATTGATATTCACCAGGAGAACCATTTATTGAGTTCTTAATATACCAAGACACATGACATGAAACTAAATGTTACCTAATTTAATTTCTAAAAGAAATGAATTACACTTATTTTGCAGGTAAAGAGTCTGAGATAAGAGAATATAAGAAAGATACATAAGTCAGCAGAGCTGAGATTGGAACTTATATTAACCTGAGTCCAAAAATTGTCTTATAGATTTCCATGTTATTCTTCTACAGCAGATTACTCTGTATTATTTTTTCTATAGCCCTCAAACTTTATGCCCTTACTTTCAGCATAGGAAAAATGCTACAGAATCAATATTACAAGTGGAACAGTTACCAGTTATCAGCAATAAAGAGCTATTGAGATATATCGGGGAGATCAGAAGAAAACTAATGGAGCTACAAAAAGAAGAGCATGGTTGAGGGTATCCTGACAGGTCACGGAAGCAAAAGAAAGCATGGTAATATGAGTGGCAACAGGTCCAGAGCCCCTTGAAACATTCAGACAGGAAAAAAAGAGTATCTTGGAAGTAGTAGTAGTACGAAGTGCTAAGGAGTCAGAGAGGTTACAGGGTACAATAAGAAAAGCAGGTTGGATTCAGACTGGCCAAGGTTTGGATCTCAGCCACCACTATTCTCGACAATCTTAGATAAGTTACTTGAACTCTTTGAACCTTAACATTCTAATCTGAAAACAGTGAGGATGATGCTCATACCCACCTCACTGGGTACTTGGAAGGACAAAAGCATGCCTAATGCATCTACCTGTGGCATTGCTTGTCATGTCAAGAATCAGAAGGAACACATCATGTATCTCAGACACTGGACTAAGAGCTAGGGACATGGTATGATTATCAGTACAAATTCAGATTCTTCACTATCTAATACAGGACCCTGGCAGGCCTGGATAACACCAAAATTCTGTAAAACTGAGCTTACACTCAATGCAACAGAAAATAACCTTTCTTAATAAAATCTTTCATTAGAAGGGCTGGGGATTTAGCTCAGTGGTTCCACCACATGCCTCACAAGCGCAAGGACCCGAGTTTGATCCCCGGTACCCCCCCCCCAAATCTTTCATTAAAAATGAATATAAACAATTTCCCTTTTAATGACCTTTAAATACATAGTGTTTTGTAATTCCACAATTATCACACTTAACTTGATGTTTATGAATGCTTAACTGATCCACATCCTCATTCTTCTACCTGGATCAAAAACTCTGAGAACAGCGTATCCCTCTTTCTGGTTCATTCTTATACCACCGGCACTTGGTATAGTACCTAGTGTAGAGGAAAGCTTCAATAAATACATACTAATTTCATGTTATTGTTAAGGGTAATGGTAAAAAATGTGATAAACTAGTATTGCTATGATAAAACCACACCCAAACATACATGAGGTTTTATTATCATTAATTGTTTGCATGATTTAATCTAATTTTCACTTCAGTTTTAATACAGGGCTATAGGAACTAGTTAAGCTTTGTACCAGAATATTAGGTAAGCATCAGAACATCAACACCATTTTTCACAAATAAAGCCAATTGTGTGTTACCTGTCACAGCAATGTTGTCATACTTATCACGTAAATTTAAGTTTGAAAATGTGATCTGTAAGCCTGATATATTTTAAGCAGATCCCGAATAAAGGTGCTACACAAGTCTTATTCCCTGATTCTTTCTGTAGACTAGAAAAGACAAAGGATTTTTGTTCTCCTTGGACTGCCAGTGTAGTCACATTAGGCACTATGCTGGAAGTTGTATTAAGCCCAGAGACGTAAAGATAAATACATGGGTTATACGTGCCCTTAGGTCACTTTAATTCTAGTGGGAGAAATAGCATTATTGTAACTCAGGTTGGACTGTAATGCACAATATATTTAAATAGGGGCTCCATAAGGAAAGCCAATTTTTCTAGAGAAGAATTGAGGAAGGCCTAGAGGGTAGCTGTGGTTTTTGAATTTGTCAGAAAAAGAACAAGACAGTGTTAAGAGTCACACACCTCTCAAATGCCTTGGATATGGGATGTGTCCTTGTGTCTTACAAAAATAGTGTCTTTTAATTTAATACTGGAATATTTATTTTTACATACAGAAAAATTAGCTTGGCTTATCTAACTCAGTTGTGTTTCAAGTTCCTTAATGATTGGTTTTACAAGATTCAGAAAGCGAATGAGTGATTAAGAAAACCCTTTGGTTTCTAAGCTGCCCATAATATATTTGGCTATAATCATTTTTCTAAAGATTTACTAGCTAGTTTAAACCGGAAGCAGCAGTCTTAATGCAATGATCAGAAGCAGCAGCATCAACCAGAGTACATGCCCAGTTCATCAAAGTTGCAATAATAGATACCAAGAGGTAAAGTACTGAAATAACCATGGATGTTCTAGATGATGAAAGAATATGGAGGAAAGATAGGAGGAAACATGAAAGGAAACATGGAGGAAACAACATAGGAGGAAAGATGAAGGCTGAGTGAGGGGTGAGCATCACCAGGATGAAGTGGGATCAGCTGGCTTCCATGGCTTCACTGCGCTCACGTGTTCCTGTCCTAGGCGTCCTGCTGATTACATTACACATTCAACAGATAGACCCAGAACACCTATCAAGCGCGGATGTCATGGAAACTCAGTAGTATACATGAGAAAGCTCCTCCCTCACAGAATTTACAGTCTTACAGAAATTACAGACAAGCCTGTATTTTAGGAGTGACCTAATTTTATTTTGACAGGAGAGATTGAAAGTATGCCTCTGTTATTTTGTGTCTTTCTTGAAATAACAATGAATAGAGCTATTTAACTTATTTAATTCTATTAACCTGTGAGATCTAAATAGATGTTATTTGACTGGTTTTACAAACGTGATTTTCCCCAAGTTTGTAATGAGAAATTACTTTTCTCATATTTACTTTTCAAAAATTTTTCTCTCTTTTCTTCTGACAAGTAAACATTTAAAATAAGATTTAAATGTGAACCTTCAAACCTCTGCTCAGCATGAGAGTCACTCCAATGTCCTTGTATTCACATAGAGCTGTACAGAAGTAAGGAGTTATTATAGAATAATGATTTGGTGATGAGAAGAAAATGAAACAGCTGGAACAAGATGAAGCTGTGGACTCCAGGGGAAATCAAATCCGTGTCCACACTAATGCTTTTATGAGCTGACTTGTTGGAAAACAAATACAATTTATTAGATAGATTTGCTATAGTGAATTTTTTCCAGAATCACTTGTTCAATACTGCTTAATAATAGAATAATAAATATTTTTAATCCTGATGTTCACTGATTTTTGCCCTTTAACTTCAAAACCTGTTAAAATGAAGCATTTACTTGCTGTTTCATTTGCCTTGATGAAAAAGTGAAACCCAATACATAAAGAATTATGGGTTCATTTTCTTTTCTTTCTTTCTTTTTTTCCCCCTTATGGTGTAGACTTTCAACACGTAATTATTTACAATGCATTTCATTCTAATTAGACTGAACTAAAATTTCAGCTAAAGGAGATACGAGTCCCTTATGGTTTTATTTGAATAATGACTGGACAGAAATCCAACTTTTCACCCAACGCACAATGGGGAGCGGGTCCAGACGGGTGTCATGAGGACTGTTTTAATTTAAATACATAGTTCATATTCGGTGTCCTTGCTATATAATGTATTTTTTATGTGTGTGTGCAATTTTAATTTTTTCATTAGGAGTGGAGACCATGTGCTGAGGGGTTTTCTCTAGAGGCCTGTTCTCCTGGCTGGATATGTATGACAGGTTTAAGCATTAAATGGCTTTAAGCTTGTCAAAGAAAGGTTATTAAAAATGTCCCTGCCTTTCAGGCTGCATGCTCAGTAGGAGACCAAATGCAATCCTCTGGGGCTGTCTTTCTATTTAGTCATGTCATTTGGCCCCTTGCCTGTAGCAAAAAAAATGAGACACCATCTGTTACTTCCCACTAATGGCTGTGGGTCCAGGGTTGGCCGCCTCCCCATGCTTACTGGTTTCCCACCAGCGGCTAGATACAGCTTCACTGGCATGACTCTCCATAGAGAACCGTGCTTTATTATCAATGGGCTCCGAGCTGTGGAACTGCTTACATATGCTAAGATACTGTTTAAATCTAAGCTGTTTTCATTAGTTCATTACTACTGTAAAGTCTATATTCCTTGTAATGGGGTGATCAAGGTTCTATGCGTGAATTGCCTTTTTGCTGGTAATAACAATAGCTTATAATAATCAAAGGCTTCTATGAGTCATCCTCTTAATTTTCACAAAATCATATACCCTTGGCATCATTACCTCCATTGTATAAATGAAGAAACAAGCATAACAAATTTATGTTACTTGCTAGGTTCATAGCAATAAAGAGGACAGCCAGGGTTTACCTAGTCCAAGCCTCCCTGAATAGCCGGACTTTCTACTTCCATACTGTTGCTTCTCCACATTACATACTGGGCTCCTTGGTGTTATAACTTGAAGTTGCAGCTTAAAAACCACTGTACACTGGAAAGAAATTATTTCCCCCTGCATTTCCTTCAGTGTTTGCATTTACTTGCAGGCAAGTAAATACCTTCTCTTTAGTGGCAGGAGCCATCCTGGATTTCTGCCTTTGCCTTCAGCCTGGCTAACCCTTCTCCTAAGTGATGGGCGCTCAGGACCGGGGAAAGATCTTTAATGTTAACCTGTTGTCAAGTTCTTGCAAGCAGCACTCACTTGAAAAACACTGGCTGAAGCATCGCTCATTGGTATTGCCATGAAATACTTCCCATTTCAATTCTCAACATGGGACAGTGCTTTGTGGGTGGATATGTATTATGTAGCAACAGGTAAACTATTCCTTCAGACTAAAAGCTTGGTAAGATTTTCAGCAAGGATACGTTTTGTGGCTAAAGGTGCAAAATCATTGTGTGGTTTTAAAAACGTTATTGCATATTTTTTCCTAAGGTGGGATGGCAAATACAGAAATAGCTAAGAAAATAGAAATCAGTTTGCTTTTACTTGCAAATTAAAATCAGAATTGGTTCCAGAAAATGTCACTATGATAAATGTGAAGATGTTCACTGCCTTGCTGTAGAGTCATTATTATTAAGTTTTTTACACATTAGTGATTAGTTAGGCAACTTATAAATTGTTATAAATTGTAAATCATTACCTAGAATGCTACATTTGCTATACATTAGTAGAAGTTAAGCAAAAAGAATGTTTTACTGCTAAATATGTTTTGAAAACCTAACCTCAAGAGTACATGTCTCTATTGAAAACAAAAAGCAAACCAAAAAACTTTATTTTTAATGTATTCATATATACTGTAAATTCCAAAGGCATAATGTTTATGCTATTTCCTAAGCTTAGTTAACAACAGAAAGCTATTTTTTGAAGTTTTGATATGATGAGTTTTCCACTAAATATGTTTTGAAAAACATTTATCAGGTATGCTTTTCAAAAATACTTTAAACTCATAATTTTACATCACCTGAAATAGATTCTCCTCTACTTCTCAATATTCTGGGTGTTCAAAGCAGAAGTTTGTAGGCTTCATGCCTGTTTTACTTTGTTTTATCTCCCACAATAGATTCATTCCCAACACCTTTGCATTTTACCTCTGAACAATCCCCTGGCAGTGACCTCCCCTTTCCATTTTAGCTGTGATTGCATAATGGCTTCCCAACTGATTTCTCTGCTTCCCATCTCCACATTAGGGCCAGGACAACCTTTCTGAAACACATATTGGGTTTTATCAATCAGGCCTTTGGATAACTTCACAGATATTCCACAATGAACAATGAAAGTTATCCTCCTGAGCATGGCTTTTAAAGTCTATGCTCTGGCCCATATTTGTATTTCTGACTCTATGCTTTAATCATGTTGGGCTGCTTGTGGTTTCCTGAACACAGAAAAACTTTTTTTTTTACATATATATTCTTTTTCTTTCTCACCTTCCTGGAGTGTCTGCCTGTCTATCATATATACACTGTCTCAATTAGAACACTGTCCTCAAGGCTGGAACTAAACTCATCTCTTTTTCAAAAGCTTTCTCGTTACTTCAGGTTCAGTTATATAATTGGCCTTCTTTTATTAAAAGTTTATTAAACCATGCTCTCTGCTACCTTTTTCTTGGAAGAGGCCCGTAAGCATGTGGTAGTCATCTCTAAAGACAGTCTCCGATGATCCCTGCATGCTGGGATAATCTGCCCTTGTTTAGCCCCCTTCCATGTTTTATCAGAGTTGGTCAGTACAACCAACAATGTCCTACACAAGTAATGGTGTGGCACTTCTAATGATCATAAATAGCATTATGGCTTTCTCTTCTATCTCATTCAAGGATCATTCACTCTAAACAGACCCAATCCATGTCCTAATCTGTTTTATAAAGAAGCCCGTGTAGCTGAAAATTTAGTTTTTCTGCAACAGCCCACAGGGAACTTTATGAGGTCTCAGCAGTTGCCATGCAGAGCGTGTCATTTTGGAAGTGAAACTTCAGCTTGCATCAGACCTTCGGCTAGAAGTAGCCTGAACTGATAGCTTCCCGCAAACCTTGTGCAAGACCTTGAGCCAGTATCACCAAGCCCAGTCTCTTTCAAATCCCTGATTGTTATGGTTTTAGACCTAAAATGTTCCACAAAAGTCTCATGTTCAGAGGTGGGGTTTTTAGAAGGTGGTTGGATTAAGGGACATTATACCCATCAGTGGATTAATCCGCTGAGTTCATAGCTGAATGCGCTATTGGGAGGTGGGGCTTGGTTGCAGGGGGAGGAGGCAGCTCCATTAGGGCATGACCTCCAAGGTGTATTCTTATTTCCTGCTCCACCCTTTTCTCTCTGCTTCCTGGCTTCCATGGGGACAATTGGAAAAGTGATTTGAAGGCATTTCAGGAAATGCCCTTCACAGGCTCAAGGGGACAAAAGGGTAAATTCATTTAAAGATTTTGCTTTGAGAGGAGAGCACCTGGACACCTTCCTTGCTCAGGGTTCTGTAAGGAAGTGTTTCCCAGAGTTCAGACTTCCAGAGGCTACAGCAACTGTGACCCAATGGGGCCAGGCTCTTGCTCCAGCTGGAGGCAGATCTTGGCGGTGGCCACAAGATGCTGGGTTTCTTAGGCATGCAGAATACCAAAGATCTGGAGTTAAAGAGGTTTCCACCCACCCAGATCTCAGAAAAAGGCCTGGGAAAACAAGCAAAACTGTGTGACACAGTCAGTTTCTGCCAAGAGCCCCTGAAAGAGTGATGCTTGAAGTTATGAGAACAAAGTTGAAGAAACAGTGGAAACCCCAGGAAGTTAGAGATGCTAAGAACTTGGAACGTCTGTTGAGAAAAAAATCACAGGTAATGAGGGGAGTCAACCTTAGAGACAGACCATGTGGGGTGCAACTAGCATGGTCATATGGGTAGGGCCAACCAGGCCCTTGGAGTTCACATCTCACCACACCTGTACCAGGTGCTGGGCATGGGGATAAAAGATGTTTTAATGTTTACTCTGCTGGGCTGTGGTCCTCCTTTCTATCTTCCTATTCCTTCCTTTTGAAATGAGAATGTTTAATTTCTGCCTTTGTATGTTGGAAGTAATTTAACTTTCCTTTTGATTTTCATAGAGGGCCATACATAAGAATTTGTCTTGAGTCTCAGGAGACTGCGGACTTGGACTTTTCAGGAATGCTAAAACTGTTAAGAATTAAGGGATCCCTAGAGATGGACTAAAGTCATTTTGATAATGAGATAGGGTTGAGCCTTTGGGTGCCAGAACCAAAGGTTGTGGTATGGCTCTAAAATGTCCCCCAAAAGGCTCATGTGCTCAGAGGTGGGGCTTTTAGGTTGGATCATGACGGGGGCACTCTACTCATCAGGGGATTAATCCACTAATAAGCTCATAGCTCAGTGATGCTACTGGGAGGTGGGGTGTGGTCAAAGAGGGTGGGTCACAGGGGTTTGATTGGAAAGTTGCATTCCTACCCCTGGCTCCTCCCTTTTCTCTTTCTCTGGCTATTGTAGAGTGAGCAGCTTCTGCTATGTCCTGCTGCCAAGACATTTCTGCCTCAGATCCAATTAAATGTGGTCTGAAACCTCTGAAAACCATGGGCCAAGAAAACTTCTCCTCCATCAAGTTGTGGGTGTCAGATATTTTGACCCAGTGAAAGAAAATCGGTCATACACGGACCTTGAACAATTACATAAGATAATAAATGCTCATTGATTGAAGCTGCTAAGTATTGTGGCAAATATTTGTTATACAGCAACAGATAAATAATACAGACTCTTGTGTTCCCAAAAAACCCATGAACAAAAAAGGATTAAAAATCCCTGGTGTGCATTCATATTTGTGTTAGTATTTATTACTGTGTATCATGTAATTATTTTGTGCTTGCCAGTTTCTCCTTACTATAAGTAAGTTATCCACAAAAACAGCAAAATTGTATTTATCATTGCATCCCTAGTACTTCTGAGCTGGAACCATAAGAATATATTTTAAAAGATTTTCTAATGAAATGAAAGTTTGCTTAACACCTGGAGCTTGAAGTGAATATAGGATTATAGAAAAGGTTTTATCCATTAAAGGCAATAAAGTTCATCTGAAGGGTCTATGATGATAGAGATTATTTTCTGAAAGAGACTAGATAATTCCAAGTTGTCTGAGATTTTAAAGAAGCTCTCTCAGTAGAAGATATATGGAGAAAACCATTTATATGTAGGTAAAAACATACATAAGAAAAGTATTAATCTTTGCCTCTCTCAACAAAATCTAAACCTGTATCTCTAATAAGTATCCAGGAAAAAAGTATCTCAAGTAATTTTAAGGTGACTGAGTTCCCAATGGAGGTGCTTACAAAGTGTCTTATTTCAGTAAAATCCAAAGTCTCAAAGTCTGTCCAGAAGGAATTTTTATGGGATTCTGTAAAAAGTCCACTGGGCTTTTACATGGGATTAGCTGAAATACATATGCATACAAAGAGAAGATTTTTAAAATTATCTGTAACCATTGATAAAAAATATATTTTACATCAATTCTAGTTTGTGGTCAATCAATCACTGTTGTACCTTGGAGAATATTCATTTGGTTTTTTGTTTTGTTTTTTGTTTTTATTTTTGTTTTTTTGAGAGAGGAAGAAATTTCTTATGCAGACGTGACTGAATGATCAGTCTAACATTTCTGTCTTTCTGTACTATACCATTCACAATCACAGAAAAGTTTGGAAAATCTGAATCAGTCAAAAATAAAAAAGGAATTAAAGAAAAGATTGCACTTAGAAGGAGAGATCTGTGAGCATCTTTAGTCTTTAGTATTCCGTGGTTAATTCAAAACTTACAATTTCCCAAGCACTGATGAATGCTCTTTGCTCTTACTCTGCTCACCACATTGTATGCAGGTGGTTGGCACTAATCTAAACCAACACGAGAGTCACAGTTTGCAATTTTTGCATGTTATTTGCAAGGGCCAAAGCAAAGAATAAAGTCACTTTTAAAAATGTAAACTCAGGAACTCTATGAGCATAGCCGCGAGATAGATTTCCTATAGGCTTGTGATTGTCTTATTAGAAAAGATTTCCAAGACAATTTATTTGTGTTTGGGAAAATTCTTAATATTACTTTCTCTCATCAGACGTTTACTCTTAAAGAAGTAAGTGAGTTACAAAACCTTCATAATAAGATGGGTTTAAATATGCAGCAGTTCCAATACCATTGAATTATCTCCACAAAACTGTATCCGTGTAGTAATCTTGTCTATAATTAAACAGTGTAGTGTCAGAGGCTCACTGTTTCAAAACAAAACACCGGAGGAGGTTTTACTTTGTTTAAATTAAAATCTTTCCAAAGCTTCTACAGGGTGGAACTCTATCCAGCTAACCCTTCTTCCCTAGGACAGGTTACCTGGAAAGATTTCAGTGTGCTCATCTTCAGCCCTTTCCTGTTCCCCATCCTGCTTTTCTCTAACTACACAATTTCCTTGGCTTAGCTTTCCTTTCCATCTGTTAATGGGCTTTTCCTTGATTCAAGACCTTAGTGCATACACTTTCTCCAGCCGGCCTGCTCTCTCTTCCTTTCTCAAGTCAGCTATAACTAGACTTTCAGAGCTCAGCTAAATCATTACTTCCTCTGAAAAGCAATATCATGCACTTCTCAGAGTGTCCCCCCAACCCATAGACTCTTAAACCAGGCATGGCGGTGCTGTTTGTAACCCAAGCCTTCTGGGATACCGAAAAAGAGGATTGCAAACTCAAGTACCTCTTGGAAACTTAGTGAGCTCCTGACTCAAAATAAAAGATAAAAAGGTTGGGAATGTGGCTCAGTGTGGAGACCCTGGGTTCATCTCCAGTACTGAAAAACAAAACTAAAACTAAATAAGCAAATGAAAACACTGCACATTTCCTTCATTGCTGCAAAGGTTTGGGTCCCTGTGTTAGTTAAACCAAACTGCTTTAACAAAATACCATAGACAAGGTAATTTGGAAACAAATATTTATTACAGTTTTGAAAGCTAGGAAGGCAAAAATTAAGATCTGGAAGATTTCCTTCTTGGTGAGACTCCCATTCCTGACTTGTGCATGGTTGGCGTCTACTGAGTCCTCAAATAGCAAAGAGAAGATCTGGTGTCACCCTTCTTATTGCATAGTACTAATCTCCTCAAAGGGGCTCCACTCTCATGGGATAGTCAAGCCTAATTACCTCCCAAAGCTTCAACGTAAGATGGGACGAGATTAGGTCAATGCCAGCCCTAGAAGACTGCATTTTTGAGGAGAAAGCTCCATAGTCCCAGCATAGGGCCTAGTACATAGTAGGCATTCAATACATAGCTACAGAATAAATGAAAGAATTCCTCCTGTATTATTTGATCATATCAACAACAAAGTAGCTCATCTTGAAAGAAGAGACCTTCACAGGATTTCTTCAACCCACAGAACACAGAGTAGGCCTGTCACATAACAATACTGTTATGATTATTTTAATGTAATCCAAATGCTCATTAGCATTTTGGTAGTCACAAGACCCTGCTTTGCCAACACACAGGGAATTTTCCTTCTGGTGTTGCTATTACATTTTCACCTTTATTCAGGGCCCTATTTTTCAATCCAAGCATAAGAACTCCAGAAAAATCAGACGACAACCAAAAGCCTCAGGGGCTATTGCACATGGAAAATGTTCCCCCAAATTGTTCAGGGCTAAAAGAAACTAATCTTAGCCTTTCTCCAAGGATTTGGTCAGGATTTTGATTAGGACTACTAACACGCCAACTAATTGAGTGGAGATCTCTATTTTCATAGGAAGTTTTAACGCTGAGTGACAGAAACTATTGAGGGACAACTTAGCTGAAGCTCAGAATTAAAAGTTGGCCCAATTAGGGAGAATGAAAAATCTTAATTTATTGTGTGGAGGGATATCCTGGTCCCACAGTGTTTTTATATCAGAGCTCTTATCTGAGTGGAATCAAATAAGGAGGAAGTACAAACTGGCTCAAGAAAATGAGAAATGAAAATATTGCTGGAACCCCAGGACGCCTGCTCAAATAAAGATATTGACTAGGTGAGCAAATAACTCACATTCGACAGAGAAGTTGTGTGTTGTTAATAATTGCTATAATAATTATTGTTGAGTCAATAAATATAATATGGGTCTGTCTTTGGAAATCAAAGATGTATGGATATCCTAGAGATGACTTAAATTTCAGTTCCATCAGTCACCAATGCTGACGACAGTGTTCAACTCTTTCCTGCTTTACTTTCACCATTTGCAAAAAGAGAGCCAACAATATTTGTGTTATGAATAACGCTGAACACCACCCGTCACGATACCGATGTCAACATGTAGTCAATATTAGTCACTTCGCTCTACTTATTTCTAACCTGTCGAATATTGGCTCAGAAAGTGAAAGCTTGCTCCTAGAGAGAATTTTGAGGAGGCATCCGCAGACACAGCTGGGTATTGGTAGAGACAGAGAAAACGAGGTCTCCCAGGTCAAAGACAGTGTTGTTTTATGCTAGGTATGTGTGAGCTGGGATGATGGCTTCCAACTTGAATCAGCTCACAGAGCATAGGAAATCGCCATCTGCCAGTTCCTATGACCAACCCTCAGCAGAGAAGCTTAGAAGGTTGCAGTAAATCTTACGGAAAGGCATTTTTAACAACTAACACTAGCGATAAAAAGAAGTAATTAATGTTGCAACTGTTTGCTGTATGGACCAAGTATTCATGGAAACGTGAATGGGAGAAGGAGGAAAGCAGGTAGCGTGATTGGATCTTGGAAATCCAAGTACAGCCCAGCGGGGTGCTCCCAGGGCATACCGTGCACCCTTCCAAGCTCACCCTGCATTTCTTGGTTCGTGTGTAGGCCTTTCTTTGTTCTTCAGTCTCTGAATACTTTTTCCCAGCATTTAGGTTTGGAAGGCAGGTTTCCAGGGAAGGGAAAGAGAACAAAAAAAAAGGATAGTGGCTGATTCTTTTCTGTTTTTCTTTTGAAAGTTTTCAGGCAGATTGCTAACTGGACAACACAGTGACATGCTAGAGATGCAGAAATCAGATGAAAAAGGAGCCAACCGGCAACAAAAAGTAGCTCTGAGAAATGGGATTTGTTAGCCTGAGGATAAGGGACCTTTCAGAACTACTTCCAACCCTTCCTCTGCCATTATTCATGAGATGGGCTGATAGCAAGGCCCTGTGGGGATAGATTGGCAAAGGAGGAGATCAAACTCGCTGCCTCACTGTTTCTCCAGAGCGACGAGGAGGGGTTTCTGGCTCTGGCTGGGGGAAGTGAGAGAGGACAGACAGCCCGAAAACTGCTTCTCCGTTTTCCGGCCTCTGCGCCTTGTGGTGAGAAGAGGGAGGACACAATCTCAAGGTGAGTTGCGCTAGAAGGCTGAGCTCCTTCCGGTCTCTGCTCTGTCCCTTTCTCACCGCGAGACCGCGAGTGCATGATTTCACATCTCTACATCTCACATTTCTTATCTATAAGTCGAAGTAACGGAACTTCGTAGGATGTTTTAAGGTTACGATAATGTCCGGTAGAGAGTAAGTACTGTTCCCTCTTCTGCCCTTTCCTCACTTCAGCTCCATCAAGAGTCTCATATCCTTTCTCAAAGGAGTCAATGGTCCTACAATTGACTGGCCTAGAAGGTTGGACTGGATTCATTTCAGAGGTGATTATGAGCGATTGGACCTCACAGCCACCGTGGAAGTGTTCCCACCATTCAACCCCTCCTCCTCAGGGTCAGGGGTGCTTTGTCGGATTAACAAGTAGGGTAACGGATTCAACCAAGCCCAGCGTTTTCTCTGCTAACTCTGTGATCTTATCCGCAGAGAGATTTCTTGCCTGTCTGCATCGTGATATGTAGTAAAATTAAGACTATCAACAACTCATTTGGCCACATTTGGAAGCCACATTCTCCACGTGTCTTATTTTTCAGTTATTTCTGGTACTGAAGATAAAGGAGAGGTCATTAATTGTCCTTCGCACTCCAAAATTGTCTGGCTGAATGCATCAAAGAAAGTCTTCCCCAAAGAGGCACTAGTGTTGAACATTAGATTTCTGAAAGTAGATATTAGTTGGTTTTCTTTCTTTCAATCTTTCTTTACTTATTTTTTTCTTGTTTTCATTTATGTGCCATTAGGGTGCTCTGAGTCCTATTGCCCATTACAATCTGCCTAACGGGGATAACGGTAGTCACAAAATGTCTGCTTTTCCTTTAACTAGATTTTGATAGTTTCCTTACAAAACACTGATTCATGCTTTGGATTGCTGATTAATAATTTTTCTTCATCAACGCCCCTGGGTGAACTATGTTATTTCCTTTCAAAGCTTATGAAAGTTATAAAATGGCACATATGGGATAAAGGGAGAGAAACTTAAAGTTATCCTTTAACTGCATTGTTTTCAAATGACACTTCAGGATATTTGATTAACTCAATAGTTGTCCCAATTCACCAGATTTTATCCACCCTTTGTGACTATACTCATTTGGGTATTTTTTACATTTTTTTTTTTTTTTTTGCAGCACCTTCACTGCAAACTACTTGTGGTCAGGGCCATGTCACAATCATCTTGGTAATACTCACACAGCTTGAACCGGCGCCTGGCAATCTGTGGTCGTTTAATACGAGCATGTGTGACCATTCCATAATTCCAGAAACAACCTTTCCAGGTTCCCCAGGTATTAAGTTCCACCAATCTGGCTCTATTTACTGTTCGCCTACCAATGCCTTTACATTTCTGAGGGTCATAACCAGAGAATTCAAACCAAAGTCATCCTCTACAGGTGACAAAGCTTCTACCATGTATACGTCTTCCCACTCCCATCTACTCTACATCAGAGAGTTATAGTTACGGGACGGGGTGTGGTTTCCTTCAGACAGAGTAAATGCCTGGACGTAGTACACAGTGCATGAAGGGGACCTCATCTCTTTTCCAAGGAACAGGGGAAAAAATAAAATTGTTCAAGATTTATTTCTCATCTCTTCACTGAAGGGCACTGCATAGGATTGCAGAGTTTGCACACAGAGTGGGAAGTCTATGGTCTACTCTCCAAGCCGGTAGGCCACAGAATTTTTCCATATGACAAAAAATGATGCCTTTAGCTCCAACTACAAGTATTTTCTGCATAGCTGTTTTACAGCTTTTACTCCTCTAACCAATGATATGGCCTGTAAAGCTGGCAGACAGAGTGTGCAGCGTGGTGCGTGACATCACAGTGCCACAGTCCTTTCTGAAGTTTGGCTGGGAGGGTGGGAGGTGAGGGGCTGAGCAGATGAAGAGGAGGGTAATCGATTTTAGCAAGAGTTTTGGGGACTGGATAATCTATACAAAGACATACAAAGATTATACAAAGACAGCGAAATTCATTAATAAGCAGAACACATCAAAATGAACCATTCATCCATACAGTCCAAACACATGCTCAGGGCTTGACTTTCCATCAGTACCTCATGCACTTGGTTTTCATTTGGTTTCCATTCTGGGGTATTTTCTCAAATCAGTGGTTTAAAGATTATTTACAAAGTGAAAACCTTGCATGACTACCTCTTATTTATGTTTTGTCAATCATATTTGCCAACACTTTCATAAAAATGATCCCCTCACAGACCCCCCAAATAATCTATTTCTCATATTGCTTTTGTGATTTTTTAATTTTAGGCTGCATGAGATTCTTTATTTAATTTGAATCCAGTATTAATGGAATTCTTCATTTTTGTCTGTTGACTGAACTCTACAAGGAGACATCATCTGGTGTCTGTCCCCTGTGCTTCTAATTGCTTAATTAATATTCAAATTCAAGGGTTTAGAATGGGGTGGGAATTATTTTAAGTTATGAGGTAGTTAATTGCTGCTATCACACCACTAAAGCTGTCATATAGTATCAATAAAGAGATTATTGGCAGAGAAGTCTAGCTTGAGGGTAAAAGAAATCACAGTTTTTTAAAAAATCTTAACTTACAAATTAGTATTGGTCTTCTAAAAAAATAATATAAAGCTTATACTTCAGTACTGTTTAGTCAACCCAATAGATGAATAGCTTTTTGTAAAATTAAATTTATTTTTAAATAAACTGGATCATTTGTACATATTAATTTGTACATATTAATGGACTAAAATGTGATGTTTTAAAACATGCAGATATTGTATGATATTTAAATTAGGTTAAGTATTTCTACCAGGCTCAAACATTTGTTATTTCTTTATAGTAAAAACATACCTTTCAAATATACCTATGTATTATAATATTATATTAGTTTGAAGTAATGTTCATAAAACTGAATTGGTACCATTATGATTAATGATTTGACTTGAAAAAGCAAGTCACAAGAAGATCCAGTAATATGTTTAGAACGTATGACTTATTAACAAGTCATATGCTTTTTAACCTATACAAACATTTTGTTAGAAAAATACTATTGTCTAAAAGTAATCATAGTCAGTACTGTGTTCTGTATAAATAATTACATTTATAATATAATCTTAAATTTAGCAATACGCTATGAAATCATTTATACAAATTGAAATTAAAGAAAGTTATTGAAAAAAATACAAATAAATGAAGAAAAGATGAAGATGACAAATGGATTAACAGCAACAATACAAAATTTACAGAGGCAGAAATCTTAGACAAGATTGTGTAGTGTTAATAAATGTAACAGAAGAGTAAATTGAGAAACTAATGTTCTTTACAGCCATTAACTTAGCAATTAATGGTTTTATGCTGCAAACAAGTGGAAATATCTGTACATTCACCAACAGTCACAAAATAATTTGATGTAATATGTCAAAAAAAGAATCTGGGGTCTGGAGATGCAGGTCAATGGCATGGGGTTTGCCCAGCATGCACGAGGGAGGCCCTGGGTTTGATCTCTAGCATTGGAGACAATAGTAAGAATTTGGCAATATGATTCAGATTCATAAAACATTTTATATAATTCATCTGAATAATCATGTGCTTTGTAATTTATCAAAAGGAAATATTTCAAAAGGGTGAAAGACAATATATACAATTACCTTTACTTTTATATTACTTGTAAAAGCAAAGAAATTGTAGGCAACATTAACATAAAAAATAAGGGAAGCCACTGAGTGGTTTCTGTCAGCCAAGAAGGATATAGCAATGAGAATTTGAATAGTAATATTTATGATATAATATTAGGTGTGTCTCAGTCACTTTATCACGATTGGGAAAAAACACCCGAGACCACAGTTTAAAGCAAGGGAGTTTTATTTTGGCTCACTGGTTTTAGAGGATTTGGTCATAGTTGGCTGGCTCGAAGGCATGGTGAAACGGTCTGGCGGTGGAGAGCTGCTTCTCTCAGGGATGCAAGGAAACAGCGAAGGGCAGAGCCAGGGAGGGACACGGACCCTTCCGGTTTGGGTCGTCAGTGACCCGCCTCTTCCGGCCAGATAGTAATTTCAACAATGGGCTCTCCTGTGGGTTCCTTCACTGATGAGGACAGATCCAGGCACCTTGTCACAGCCTTGCCTTGGAACAGAGGGTCTTTTGAGGGACAGTCTACATGTCAACCAGAACAAGGAGATAGTGAAATGTAAAATTACAGTTTTCCCCACTATAAGAAAAATACGCTCATAGCAAAAGAGCTCAGAAATGTAGAAATGTTTGCTGAGATGGGGAAGAGGAATGATGGGAATTGCAAGTGGCATCAAAGATTCAACTTACTAGTAGAAAAGAAGGAAGATCCTCGCTGGAGTAGTGTTTTGCTTTGTTTTGTTTTGCTTCACTTCCAAATACAATTAGCTTCTTTGAGTCTTAGACTTTTTCTTTAGCAAATGAAGTTATACCTACCTCATGCACGTTTTATTAGGGTTAAGTGATAATAAGGCATCTACACTGTGTAACAGAGTCTCAGAAAACAGAACGTGCTATGTTATCCATGGCAGTCTCGATGCCAAACACTATTGTAAAAAAATTTGAATAAAAAAATGTTTATTCCAGGTTAAAAACTGCCAACGAGGTAATGACAAGAGTTGAGTAGTGATAATTTAGATAGTGTTTCTATCATAGGAAATGCCTGTGAAAAGATAGTCCTGTAACAGAAAACTGAAGAAAAGAGGATTCTATGTAAGGTGGAAAATATTCCCCAGCTAAGAAGACCAAGTAAAAATACCTTGATGTGGGGATTTGGTTGGCTTTTGGTGACAATCACGACATGATATAATGACATCAGTCATTATTTAACCTTTGTTTGTTTGTTTGCTTGTTTGAATCATCTGAGAACTAGGCTTTGGCTGAACATAGGTTTTAAAATACTCTTTCCCTTTGATGAGTTCAAGGGACAGAATTTTAAATATATAAAATTTAATAAGCTCAGTACAACTGCCACAAGATTCAGTGGCTAATGTTGATGATTCGCTCTTCACTGTTCATACCTCAATGCGTCTGCTGAGAATCTACTGTTCACTGGCTCATATTGGCTGGGTTACCCTGCTGCTTGGCTGAAGGTGCTTCTGTTGGCTGAGCTTAGTTAACTAGAGAACTTGGTGGGCATCTCTGTCTTTTATACTTCTTCTGGAATGAATTGGTGTGGTCTTCTAATATTCTTGGGAAAAACATGCAAGTGAGATCCAATAGCCTTTTCAAGCCTCTGGAACCTCAGAGACAAAAACTGAGAACAAGTGTACCCTTACACTTGACATCTGAGGTACATCACTCAGTGCACCTCAGTCTTGGTCTTCCATCCTCCATGCGTACCATATCACATCCCAACAAGTCACAGGGCCAGACCCAAGGGCAGGGATTTCCCTCCATGTTCAGTAGAGATACCACAACATTCTATAGCAAAGGATATGAACAGAGGGAGAATGGAGACTATTTAAACCACCCTATTAACTAGTAATCATAATAAATACCTAACCCCATGTTTCTAAAGCATGGCATACATTCCATTGCTCAGCTGACACATGATTTTGACAATGTTTTGAACAATAAACATTCCTTAATAAAATGTATTTTCATGTGTTGAATGAGGCATCTACCGATTTTATGAGTATTATTCTATAAGGTGAACTTCAATTAAGTAAAAACAGAGAGTGTATACATTTAAATTCCATAGTTAATGATGGTACATTAACCTATATTCAAGAGGCAAATAAGAAAATGAAGTTTAGAAAACATTCTTGTTGGTATAAAAGAGCCAAGCCAGCTTTGAGGGGTTGAGGAATGGAGAGAAAATGGGAGATTCCAGCCAGAGTGTGACATTCAAACCGGCTGGAATCGATGAGGTAGAGAAGAGAAGGAAGTGTTTTCCAGACAAACATTTGAAGACATAGAAGTGTGTGGCTTCTAGTGTAAGCGTGGGTTCCATGGACTGGCTGCTCAGTGGACTGAGCAGTAGGGATTACCCCCCCACACACTGTGTGTCCCCTTGTTTCACATACCAGACTTAGTATACAGTAGGCTGTTGGCTGAATTACTCATAAACTCTTTTGGCAACCAATGTAATATTTTTGTCCCAAATCTCCCAAATCCCAGTCTTATTTCCAGCCTCAGAATGAGCAATTCTATATTTTGGGAGCTTCCTTCATTTCAGAGTATGCTGGTTTCCAATGGCTAGTGTCACCCAGGAAGAGGGGGGATGAATGTACATGACAAGTCGCCCGCAAGTCTACACTGCAAGGAAATATTTATAAGCCAAGAGATTGGAAATGCTCAGGAAAAAAAAGTAGAACCATTCCTCCCCTGCAAGCCTGAGCCTGAGGAACAGCTACCATCTGCTCCTCTTGGCCCGGGAGCCTGTGTTTGAATCACGGTGCCGATTCCCCCGCAGAAACAGTCAAAACAAGGTTTGCAAGGCAATTGCTCTTTTAAGTTGAATTTTACTTGCTGTGGCTATGCTATATTTATTCTGTGCATTATTTCGTGTCCCCAAACTGCTCCTTCCTCCATGTTCCCCAGATAAGTCAACAGTATCACCAGTTATTCAATTGCTCAAGACCAAAAACTTGGAGTGAAGTCAAGTTTGAATTTTTGTTCCATTATGCTCCACGTCTAGTTCATCAAATTGTCTCCCAACTCCTTCACTTGCTCATCTCTGTTGTACCTTTTTACCAAGCCACCGTGGCCTCTCTCCCCATTGGAGTAAGAGCTGACTTACAACCTCCTCACTTCTATTCCTGCTGTCTCTTACTCTATTCTCTACATTGCAGCCACTGGAATCCTTATATAATGCAAATGAGATCCTATCATCCCCTTCCTGAAACCCTTTGGTGGTTTCCACTATGGTTAAGATAAACATCAATGTCTCTCTATGGCTCAATGAATAAAATGATGGGAATATGCCCAAAGGATGCAAGCGTCAAGTGAAAATGTTCCTGGAGTCTAAACCTGAAAGAAAGTAAGCAGCAGAATAAAGGATAGAGCACTGGATATAACCCAGAGGATAAAATCAATATCCAGGAGCCCATACTGATATAAATACATAATTGAACCAACTTCTGAACTGACACGTCTTGGGTGCAGAATTGAAAATAGGTTGTATAGATGCTCCTTCTTCAAGAAGAGAAAAGTAACTCTGCACCCCTGTGTGTGGGATCCTGATAGTTCATACCGCATGCAAGGAGGGGAAAATAGCTGTGTGGACATTTGACAGACACTAACACAGTCAGGTGGTTGAGAGTAATACCATAAGGGACGAGTCGTGTCAATAGGGTTATTCTTGATACGATGTGATAGCAAAGGCACATTAAGTCTGTGGCCTGCCTCCAAGAACCCATAATCCTAGTGCAAATAAAACAAACCCCAGTGGAAAGGTACTCTATTCAGAATCTGACTAGGGCTCCTTAAAGCAAAAACTCTTAATATAACTGAGCCAGGAAAGTCATGAGGAAACTGTCCCGGCCAAGAGGGACCCAAGAGGCACCCAAGGAGACATGATGGCCACATGAAGTGCGTGCGGCTTCTCAAATAAGCTCCTGGAACAGAAAAGGGATCATCACGGGAAAAACTTGAAACATCTGGATAAAGTGTGGACTCTAGTTGGCTGTCAAGTATTAGCATTGGTACATGAGTCATGAAAAGTGCATCACGTTGATGGAAAATAATAATAATCAGAGGAGAAACTTTGTGTAAGAAAACTGTTATTTTTGCAACATGTCTAACTCTGAGGCTATTGTAAACATTAGACAGAAAGAAAGAAATCTCTTGGTGGCCTTCAAGGCATCACACGACACAAGCCCTGGCCACATCTCCCTGCAGTGTCCCTTGGCCCTTCCTCTTGCCTGTCACCCCACATACAGGGACCTACTTGTTCCCCTAACCCATGCCTTCCACCTCTGCACCTTTGCTAATCTGTTTGCTTTCCTTGGGAGCTGCCTCCCATATTTTCACCCATCTCTCGCACTTCATTTGGGTCTTGATTCAGAAGTCACCTCTACAGAGACTTAGCCTGGTGACATTACTTAAAATTATATCCTCCATTATTCTCCGTCCTGTTTTATTTTTTGGCCACACTGAATTTCTTTTGCGCATATATTGCCTATTTGTTCCTTTATTCATTACCATTCTCTCTCACTAGAATATACATTTTATGAAGGTGAAGGGTTGTGTGCATTGTTTATAAAACACAAAGTGCATCTTTTGTTCCTAGAAGGATACCTTGGGCAAAATAGGTGCTCAATTAAATATTTGTTCAATTAGTGACAGAATGAATCTCAATATTTTCCCCAGAGTTATATCATGATACCTCCACTAACAAATTATGTTTCAACAAAGCACTTTAACCAGCAGTGGACTATTGTTTTTGCCAAGCACTTCACATCTGTCTCATTTGCTTCTGTGCAGGATGGTTCTTTCTGACAGATAAAGTTACCGTGGACTAAAGATGTTTCATTACTTCATTCAGGTCCTTGCTGAGCTTGTTAATGAGTATGCTCCTCAGTTCTCCCCACTGCCAAACTGGGAGTTGTGTGCTGGAGTGTAGGTGGGCTTTGTGCCCCTCCTACCTTTAGTTATGTGTGTACACACACAGGCACGGACTTCAATTTGTAGAGCAATCTGGGCATTAAGGTATCTATGAATTTTGCCTGCTTCCTTACCACAGTTCAGGTCAGATCATTCTAGACTTCACATGAGAAAGAAGGAAAGGAAGGAAGGAAAGAAGGGGGAGGGAAAGGAAAGGACAGGGAAGGAAGGAAGGAAGGAAGGAAGGAAGGAAGGAAGGAAGGAAGGGTGAAATTAACTTTTGTTGGCGAGGCACCTAGTTCCCAAGGAGACAACAATTCTAAAGAGGCCTAGATTCTTTTACTGTTGTTGTTATTGTTTTGAGACACGGTATTGCTTGTTAAACTCACCGTGTAGCTCAGGCTGGCCTGGAACTGGGGGTAATCCTCCTGCCCCAGCCTCCTGAGTGCTGGGATTATAGGCGTGCACCACTACACCCATCTGCAAATTTTCTTCTGCCATTTTTTTGGAACTGAGCTGGGAACTTGTGAATATAATCCAGCATTGTGATGAATTTCTCAACCTGTCAATCAGGTCAGGATGTTCAGGACTATGCTCACTCACCAGAGAGAGGGTTCCAAAGCCTCGTTATGTAACAGGCAGGCTTGGAAGGGACCGGATTACCGGGACACAACTGTTTCTGACAGGAATTCACGATTTTCTGAGATTTAAATTGCAAAAATAAAAGATGAGCAGTGACAAGCTAGTAGAAGAACAGGTACCAGAGGGAAGCTTTTGGGGGACCAGGACGTGAATGAATGATCAAAAGACCTGCGGGTGAGATGTAGCACTGGTTAAGGAGGAAAACTACAGTCATGATAACAACTTAAGAAGCAGCTATAAAAAAGTCTAAAAGGAACATTTATCAGTATGATTGCAAATACACAATTTCTGTTTGTGATTCGTTCTTGTTTTCACACTCGCGTGCTGTGGAACCTGAGGGGTTTTGTTCAAATGTCTTCTCTCTCTCACGGCAGAAAGTTCACACTGAATTCCATTCCTGTGAAAAATAAAGAGAGCCCCAAAGAGCGGTCCTTTTTAACAGTACACATCGTATTTCTGTTAACGTTGAGATATCCTGCCAATTAAGAAACGGAGACATTCTCTTCCGGACATCGTCTGGGAAAGGGGATTAGGTCACGCGTGGACTGCACCCTTTCGATGAAATGTTCCCCAGTCGCGTTTTGAAAACCGCAATGTGCGCTACACCTTTTAGAATAATGATGACTGCTGCTAAGCCCTGTCCACTGCAGTTCTCCCAGCCTATCTCCTGCTACCACTAGAGTGCACTAAAATATTTATTACAAGGAGAGAAGCCCAGGGAGTGTGCTTCAACTGCAGAATCTTCTTTTCTTTCTCCCTGACAACTCTATCACGCAAACATCGACACACCTGTGAGATACAGGGCATTTTCCACAACCCCTAACTTAGGAAAAAATAGATCCTGCTGTGGGAGTCAGACAAGGATGGTGACTTCATGTAGGGGCCAGAAATTGTAATGAATCAACGTGTTTGGTGTGTGTATTTTGAATTACAATTGGTACTGCAAATGGAGAAGGGAGTCTGCCTGGCAAGTGTAATACAACAGCTTGAAATATGCACAGGGCTGGCGTGAAATTTGGCAAAAGAGCATTTCCAGGCATCAGGGAGCCGGCGGGGTTGTACAAATTCCTAGAATACATTAGGGAATACAAATTTTTAAAAATCCAGACTCCAATCAATATATATAGCATTATTCATCCCATAAACATCATCCTGACATATACTGCCTGATTACCACTGGATGGGCTGGATCTATTGCACGTAGTAGTGTAAGTTATTTAAGTTATTGATTTGAGATTCTAACTAAAGGATACAACATACCCTGCTTCCAAACGCATTTCTCTCATGCTAAGTCCTCCAATAATGTTTGTCTCAAAATCAAAGTTTATTATTAGTGAGTTGTTACCTTTGAATAAAGTTATATTTCCAGGATATGTATATTAAAAAGAATATATTTTAAGGAAGACAACCCACAGGAATGACTAATAATAGTATCTACCACTTATTCAGACTTAACAAAAGTAAAACATTTTTACACTTCGGACGTTTGGCTTCTGTATATAAGACAGTCATTTTTATCACTGTCATCACTGGATAGGCCAAATCTGGGTAGGTGAGTTGAAAATGTTATCAAAGCTTACACTACTAGTAAACTGCGAAGCCAGATTAAAACTCAGTAGTCATGGTGCAAAACCAGTGAATCTCCATGATAGTGTGTTGAAATTCTATCTGTTTATTTCTACCACCTTTCTGCAGTAGTCACATATGGATACACACCAAAACAGATAGTCTGTGTTCTCCCTTTCTCTCCCTCCCTCTCCTCCTCTCTACACACACAGCTGTATCTTCCTCAATTCAAGATCCCACAATCTACATATGTAACCGCTGTCCCCATTTTAATCCAAGCCTCTAGAATTAAGTTAGTAACTCATGACACTAACATCTTATCTGATCTCTGAGGTTACTTTCCACATCCCTCCACCAGCACTTTCTGCATGGGAATCACTGTGAGCTATTAGAAACATAAGTTAAAAAATTCCATATACCTTTAAAGCTCTCTCAAAAGTTTCTTTGTATATTTAAATACAAATTCTGTATTATGACTCAAATTCTCTGTACATTTCCTGTTTTCTTTGTCTAACCTCTTATGACCATCTAACTGCTTGCTCACAATGTTCGAGTTAGAATGAGGACCTGCTAAGTTCATAATGGCACAGAGTGTGTGTTCAGATTTTATCCTCTGGTGTGTGTGAGTTCTCTGGCTCCTCACAGGTTTGACTGCTTCTCATCCTTTAAATCTTAGCTGAAACATTAGCTTCTCTTAGCCAATTTCTTTAACCACCCCCTCTAAATAGTCCTTACCATTTGTCCTCTTCCCTAGCACTCTGTTCATAATACTGATCACTTCGCCACCTGCTACGCCAGCACAAGGACCCAAGTTAGATCCCCGATACCAAAAAAAAAAAATACTGATCACAATCCATAACCATTTAGTTGCTTCTTATTTGTGTAATTGTCACAAAATATTCCATGTAGATTCACACATTTTATTAGGTCAGGGAAATATAGGGTTCATTCCCCATTGTACTCAAAATACCTAATCAAAATGTGACGTCCAGATTCCGGGGGACATTCAGTAGATAACTGCTGGATATTCTATCCACAGGAAACACATCTAGAAATTAAGGACATGAAAAGGCTAAAATTCAAATCATGGTAAAAGATGCACTAGAAAAAGACGAACCAGAAGAACAGAAGAGGAGAAGTAACTCTTCACAATAAAAAGATGAGCAAGAGTAAATGAAGCTTTAAGAGAAAAAAAAGATATATACCCTCCCATTAACTAATTAGAAATATATAATCTAGCTGGTGGTACATGTCTGGAAGCCCAGTGCTCGTGGAGGCTGAGACAGAAGGATCCCAAATTCTAGCCAGTCTGGATAATCTAGACTATGTCTCAAAATTTTTTTTTTTAATTTTTTTTAAAGGGCTGGGGATGCAGCTCAGTGCAAAGGCCCTGGCTTCAGTGCCTAGTACCACAAAAATATAATTAATTAAACCTATCACATTATTTAAAGAATAAAATATTTGGTCATGTCAACAAATGAAGAAAAAAATATTTGATGAAGAAATCGGATATTCATTCCTGATCAAGGCTATTCAACCAGGAACAGAATCTAGCCTTTTTGGTCTGATAAAGGATTTCTTCAATATGTTTCTGGAAAAAAATCATTTTTAATCATTTATTGTTAGAATCTTTCTTTTTAAATTCACCTATAAAATGAATTACCTACCATCACTGGAGTAAAAATATTTAAATAACATTCAACCATTGTGATAATATTTAAAAGTAGAAGCCTTAAAATGGGGGAAGGAGAAGTTTATTATTGCTCACTAAGACAAATGTTCGCATGGTAAGTCAAAAGATTCTGTGTTTAAAGAATTACTATGCATAAGCTTAGGAAGCTGCCTTGTCTATCAGGCCAATAATTATAGGTCCACTGCCGCTCTTTACAAAGAATACACACCGTCCCTCAGAACTTGCCTTAGTGTGATTTCAGCTACTAAAATGCTATCCTCTCTTTGTACACAGCTGACCAAAAGCAGAGAACAATTAAAGTCCGCTAGTTGCTCTCATCTAAGTCAGAGGGAAAGGTTAATTTTTGTTAAGGAAGGAACTAAGATAAAAGAGAATAATTATATTTCCTAAAGTTGGATGCGATCCGCAGAAGGAAAATGAGAGTCCAATGCCATTACATTTAATTTCCCTGCCTCCCTTGACGCTACAAATAACGAAGATTTGAAATATTAATACTTCAATGAAACTTGCACAAGAAATTACCAAGACAGGAAGACTAAGGGAAAGCCACGCACAGAGACATCTCTGAAATACACAGGTAAAATTTTGTTTTGATGTTTCCCCACAGAAATTCTCAGATTTTCAACCTGAAATTATTTTGAAATGTTTTCATATTATTTAAAAAATACAATCATTCCTTTCTAGGTGGGGTGTTTAATATGTTGGAATCCTCAATGGAGCATTTATCAAAGTTCCTTTGACATAACATAATTTTGCATACAATGGAATTTAGGCACAGTATATTCCCATATATTGGATTCTG
Organism: Heterocephalus glaber; assembly: GCF_053883595.1. NCBI lineage: Eukaryota > Metazoa > Chordata > Mammalia > Rodentia > Bathyergidae > Heterocephalus > Heterocephalus glaber. The sequence goes on from NW_028258293.1 coordinate 8,727,162, forward strand.
TTCCAGTTTAATTAGTCGCTGTGAAATAATTCTACCTAGGATGTGCACTTTCATCACTTTGGGACCCATTCAGTAAGTGCTGGCATTTAGACCTGCAATGCTCCTCAAAGACGGCTCAGTTGCAGGCCTGCTCCCTGGTTCTTGAAGCTATTGAGAGAAAGTCGACATTTTTAGACACAAGGTCTAGCAGGAGGTCTTCTGGTTATTGGGGTAAGACTTCAAGGAGACAGTGGGGCCCTAGCCCCTTCCTTCACCCCTTTCTCTTTCACTTCCTTGCTATAAAATGGGGATTTTTCTTACCATTGCTGCTTGGTAGGTGTTTTTTTTTTTTTCTCATTTTTTTTTGTATTAAATTCTTTTATTGGTACATTGTAGTTATAGAACACAATTACATTTCTCATTGGGAATTGTACCTTTACATAATGCATCTTGGTTCTTATTTGTTCCCCATTCCTAGCCCTCCCTTCATGCCCTCCACCCTTCCCTATTTACAAAGACTTTATTTCCATTTTTCATCATTTTAAACTTGCCAAAGATTAAAACTAGACCTGTATCTCTCACCATGCACTAAACTAAAATTGAAATAGATTAAAGATCTAAATATTAAAATAGAAACTCTGAACCAGTTGGAACAGAGGTTAGGTAGAACCCTTGAAGACATCGGTGTAGGAAAAGATTTTATGAACAAAACCTCAGCTGCCCGTGAACTAGCACAAACAATCAACAAGTGGGATCTCTTCTTATTAAAAGGCTTCTGCACAGCAAGAGAAACCACCAGCAGTGTGAAGAGACAACCCACAACATGGGAAAAAATCTTCACCTGCTCTTCCTCAGACAAAGATCTGCTATCTTGAATCTATAAAGAACTTAAAAAGGTAGGTGTTTTAATAGAAGAGCTGATGTAGAAGAAAGGTGAAGGAAAATGATAAAGATAGATAAAATTAGAGTAAAGGTTACAGAGGGTTTGCCTGCCACAATTCATTCAGCAAGTGAAACATTAGGAGGATCCACTGAAAGATTTTAAATTAGAAGGATCATCCCCTAGAGGCCCAGGGAGGGTTAGGCCCTGAATAACACCTTGAGTTTGAACTTGTAGCCTTAGAGACTGCGGAAGCAATAACTTTAACCCCTTTAACCCACCTAGTGTGTGGTTAATTTTAATAGCAGCCCTGGGAAACAAATAAAAGAGCTGTCAGGGGGTTATGGACTGAATTGAGCCCACAGCCTCCATGTTCCTGTCAAATCTGTGTATCGAAATGCTCACCCCTAATACCTCAGAAGGTGACATATTAGATCCAAATGAGTCCCTCTGTGTGAGCCTTAATCTAAACACACTGGTGTCCTTATCAAAAAGAAAGTTTGAGCACAAAAATAGACCCCTGGGGCCACATATGCAGAAGAAAGACCATGGGGAGGCATAAGAGACAGAGGGTCTTCTTCAAATCAAGGAGAGAGACCCCAGGGAAGTCAGTGATAGCTTGTCTTGTACTTCTAGCCTCCTGAGCTGGGATCAAATATTTCTCATTTTTAAGCTGCCCAGTTACAGCATTTTATTATGACGGCCTGAGGAAATGAACCCATACAGTACTACAAATAAAAAGAATAAAGAAAGAGGATCTGGGTGGAAAGACAGGCACAGGTTTGAGATTTAGAAAGAAGATGGGCTTCATACAATTTGATGAGTCATCTGAGGCCAAGAAGGTTGGGGAGGAAAAGGTCTCTGATTCGGCTGAGTTATTGGTAGAGAATTCCACGGAGGAAGAGCTGTGAGGGAGGAGAAGGAAGACAGACGTAGACTTCCCTGTTAGGTATACTGGGAGTTTAGGGTGCCTTGGCTAGGTAAAAATTGCCGGTTAGCTACTGAATACACAGATTTGGATGTTAAATCAAAAACAACTGAATCTAGAATTACAGCTTTCAGAATCATGATTCTATAGAAAGTCCATGCAGTTGCTGATGGTGGGATCATTTAGGACAGCCTAGAGAGAGAGGGAAGAAGAAAGCTGAGGAGCTGAGGAATAGCGAAACATAACATTTAGATGGAGGAAGGCTGCCAGCCATGAGGGCGATGTAGAATGATATGGCAATCATGAGTACACTGTGACAGAGAAGGTTCACCAAGATTGGCAGTCGAGGGTTCATTAGACTCTCCACGAAAGTATTTTCATTTGCACAGCAGTGGCAAAAGGTAGAGCTCAAAGAGTGGTGTGGAGATGCATGCAAGAGAAAGAGTAATAAGTGCAAGAGGCTCAGAAACAACGTGAGTGTTATAGTCATGGAAAGTCTTACAGTTAAGAGATGATTTATTTATTTAAGCCTGGAGACAACTACATATGGTTTAATGGTGATAGAAAGGAGTCAGTTAAGATGAAGAAGAAATCAAATTAGTAGAGAAATGACAGAAGAAATGGAAAAGTTTAGACATCAGAGATACAGTTAGTGGAATTAGCTTTATATAGGAAAGGCAACAAGTAGCTGATGGGGACAGCAGAAACCGCAGTGACACGGGATAGGACAGTCCTCAGAGTAACACGAAGAAGCTGGTGGATGAGGCCACCAGAAACTGAGGGTGTCTTTTTTGCTGTGGAATAGAAGGGCAGGCTGTATATCCTAGGTGATGGATAAAGTGAGCATAAAAGAGAGGTAAGAGATTTGAGAAAAGCCAGGAGAATTTAAACAGCTTTTATGGTGGAAAGGGTAGAGCACTACCTAGGAGCACATAGCCACACCTGGACTATGTCGGGAACTGATTCTTTGTGGGTCCAAATTTTCCCTTTGTGTAAATGTTTCTCCAAGAAGGCTCAGGACTAGAAGCTTAGAAGACAGCTTGTCCTAGGCAGGTCATCAACCCAGTTAATATTTGAAGTATTTACGGAGTACCTAGTTTTGCCGTGCAGAGTATTAGGGCCTGCTGATAAAAAGAAGTTGGAGGTACCATTTAGCCTTTAGAATTTTATGAGCCCTGAAATATCTACTACAAAGGCCAGGGAACTAAATCAAGTACACATCAATCTTCTAAAAAAATTCAAATTACAAAAAACACACCACAATTATGAAAATTGAAAGGAGAGCAGTTTGAAAGTATACTGATAGCCCATGACATTGAGCACATTTCCAAGTTTTGTATGTACTATTTAATCCTTCAGACAGTTCTGGGTTTGGGGTGTTATCATCCCCTTCTTACTGCTGAGGCAACAGGACCAGAGAGACACATAATTTCGCAGAATAAGGAAGTCATTCACAGAACAGAAAAAGTGACAGACAAATAAGTGCTAGATAAAGCTGAGTGACTGGCAGTATCGATTTCAGTGTGTATTAGTGGAATGGGAAGCTCTCCCGGTAAATTGGATTTTAGGAGTGTAAAATGAGGTCATTTTGCATTTCAGTCTCAGTATTTCAATCTCTCATTTTGTGGCTGCTGAGAAAGGATGGAAGGCTTTTGAACAGAGCCATAGTAGCCTCAGTACTATGGATCGAAGAACAGGAGACATTGGTCCAGGAGGGACCACTTGTGAAGCCGACCTTCACATCTACAAGAGGGCAGCAAGGAGAAATGGACGCCGCGTGCTGACACCAGCTCCCCGTCTACCTCACTGTGCACTACGGACAGGTATTTATCTTCTTCAGGACTCAATTTGTCAACACAAAAATCGAAGAGATTGGAAGAAATAACTTCTGAGAGCCCTTCTGAGGAATACAGCTTTTATGATTCTGAGGTTTTGAAGAGAAGAGACTGCAGTAGGGCAGGGGCACTATGGGCCAGAGAGGAGAGGAACTTTCAGGGCTTTTTGAAACTTTAAACACAATACTTATTCAAATAAATCATTGCACACTTAGCCTCCACACATAACCCCTATCTCTGTGAGGAGAACTCACTGCCAGGCCTCCTCTGGCACCACTACACCTGTACAGACATGCACAGGTGTACAGACATGCACAAACACCCTTGTCCAGGCAGAAGATGCCAGGGAAAATCGGCTGTTTGTCTCCCCGCTGCTCTAGTTTCTACTCATTATTTTATCTCAGATTCATCCTCCTTCAGAAGGTTTCCTCACACTAAATGCATCCAGAGAAGGGCTCATCATTTCAATATCTTTGCCCTCTTAGCAGTACGTTTTGTTGTCTTCTCTCTCTGTACTGGGGACACCTGCCCTGAAGTGGCCACAGTCAGCACGATTGTCTTCCTTTTGCTCGCCCTTCTGAAACCAGACAATCACCCCATTTGGCAAAGTCCATCCCCTCAAGTATTTCTTGATTCAGTCTTTTCCTTCACACTGTCTAGGTGAGGTTCCCATCACCTACCATTTGGGTCACTCAAGTTGTCACCTCATTTCTTTTTTCCATCCGTGCTCTACACCAATTGCTGAAAACTTTATCTCTGTCCACAAAATTCTGTGTTTTTCTCTTCATTTCACTGATGAAACAATGGACTCAGAGGAATATGATTTAGGGGATGAGCAACCTCTCAGAACTTTCTTTTCCCTCCTTCCTCCTTCCTTCCTCCTTCCTTCCTTCCTTCTTCCCTTCCTTCCTTTCTTCAGTTTCCCAGTTTTATTGAGGCATAATTGACAAAGTTATGTACATTTAAAGTATGCAGGGCCAGGGATTGAGCTCAGTGGTTCCACCACCTGCCTCGCAAGTGCAAGGACCTGAGTTCGATCCCCAGTTCCGAAAAGAAAAGTGTGCAATGTGATGTTTTGATATACATATTTTAATAAAACAATTACTAAATTCGAGCTAGTTGGCCTTTCCATTGTTTCCCATAGTTGCTTTTCTTGGTGGTGGTGCGAGCACTTACCGTCAACTCTCAGCAACTTTTAAACATAGGAGACAGGATAATTAACTTCAGACTTCGTGCTGTACAACAGATCCCTAGGACTTTTTCAGCTGCACACCTGAAACGTTGTGCCTTTTCATCAACTCAGATGTGTTTCTGATCACTTTAGTTTTCTGCTTAAAATGGTTCAGTCTTCAGATTTCCAGAAAGGAATATGGAAAAGTGGTAAAAACAATTCAAAAGGGCGCTACAAAGATTATTCATAATCTATTTTGATCCAAGAATATATGTTAGAGAACTAGATATGCTATATATCTTTTGGACAATATTCTATGGATGTTAATTCTTTCAATAATGGTTTCACTAAAACAGTCAGCAGTGGTTTACAGTGATACCTCTCAGTACAGCTCTGAAACACAGACAGTGTAGTTTTGGGTTCTGATTAGGAGCAACTCTGTATATTTCCAATCCCCTAACACAAGGTCAAGTTTACATACCATAAAGAAAACTGAAGAGTGCCCCAGGCACATTTAGCTACCATTGTTCCCAGCTGAGGTTCCTCGAACCCTGGAAGTTAGGTTTACATTTATTTTCCTTTGAACCAGATTAAGCTGCTCTCTAACAAACATGCATAAATGAATGGGTAGCCAAGGCTCAATGTTCTACACTATTAAACATGACTGGAAAATTTTTGAAGCAGGTGTTACTAATCACTTACCCTACCTATAAAAAAATCACAATAAAGCAACTTCCTAGTGCTCCCTCGGAGATAAATTAATTACAAAATGTACTCCCTCAGTAGCTGAAAGGCTTGCCCTGACCCATCAAATTGTGAAAGGTAAGCCAATTAAATATTGTGAGACTTCTGCCATAAAAAATGCTTTTGGGTTTAGAATCTTGAGCCATTGTTCCAAGAATAATTATAGCATGTAACCAGTTGGCTTTTAAGTTTGTCCTTTCTATGCAGCTACATAATCATGTATTGTCATAGAGAAAAATCTTCATGTTTCTATTCTCCATGATAGAAAGGCATGCATCTGTTTAATCCAGAAATACCTTGTCATTAATGTACAAATTCAAATGGAGCAAGGTGAAGAAAACAAAATTCATCTCTGGTTTTTACACTGCTTGAAATTGTCACACAGGGATCATTACTGCCTAGGGCATCAGGGTGCATCTGTTTAGAATCCACAGTGAGTTTCTTTGACCTTGATGTTTTTCTTTGTTTTGTAGTTTATTTTTTAATTTAAATTTTATTAGCTAATTCTGTTACAAAGCCTCGATGGGATTTTTTTCCATATGAATCTATGAAATAGTATAACATGCCAATTACCTAATAAAAACTAGGTTTTATGTATATATACACATATATATACATACATACATATATACACATATATATGTGTGTATATATATATTTTTATTATTATTATTATTTTTTGGTACCGGGGATAGAACTCGGGTCCTTGAGCTTGTGCAGCAGGTGACGAAACCACTGAGCTAAATCCCCGGCCTAGGTTTTATATTTTTAAATGTTTAATCAGATATTTAGTATATAGAGGGAAAATGTAATTGTTGCCTTGATCTTATCTTGAGAAATGTAGTAATTGAATATTTACCTACAGTTCTAGAATCCATATTGTCTGTGATATGCGAAGTCAGAAACTAAGAAGTCTAACTCTCTCATCTTATATAGGTAGTCTTTAGAAATACTCTATTTTTTTTTTTCCAAAGTGTCTTTGTCTTAGAGTAGCATAGCATGGTGATTAAGGGTACTTACTTGTGTGTGTGTGTGTGTGTGTGTCTCGGGATTGAACTCAGGGCTTTCAGTCTGAGATACATCCCAGTTGTTTTTATTTTTATTTTGAGACAGTAATTTAGTTGCCAAGGCTTAGCTTAAACTATGATCCTCCTGCTTCAGCCTTCCAGAGGGCTCAGATTATAGGTATGCATCACCACTCTTGGCTTAAGGGTAGGTGTTTTGAGGGCATACAATCCCAGTCAGCCTTCTGTTTGGAACTTCCTAACTGGGATTTTCAGTGACTTACTCTAATTCACTAAATTACAGTTTCACATTTTGCTAAAGTTGAAATAATCATAATAATTACGTCACTGGTTCATTAGGATTATTCTGTGAGATAATGCGTGTAAAAAGTTTATTGTAGAGCCTGACATAAAATAAGTGCTTGACATATACGGGTTGACTACATTAGACAAATGAGCAAATGATGGTAAAAAGCCAACAGCTTCCATTTTCTTTTCTATCCTTGACGTCTGTGCTCTGAATCAACACATTAAAAGAAAGAAAAATCACAAACATTATAATGAATCATGTGTCCTTGTACATCACAGTGGAAAGTTAGCAAAGGAGAATTGGGCATGAAGAATTCAGTAATTCTCTTTCCATTAAGGGAAACATTTAATGGATAAAAGTTTTCTGGTTAATATACTTTTTCTATTCTTTCAAGATAGATTGAACACAATACCTGCCTGGAAATGTTACTTTAAACCAAGCAAGACACCTAATAGTTCCCAAATCAAATGGAAGTCCACAAAATGAAGATACATTTAAAAAGCCTTTAACTTGAAATGTTAACCTTTAACTTGAAATGTTAATTTTATAAGTTTAGTGATGGGTTTCAGATGACAGTGATGATACAATTCACTCAGTAATATTTAGTGACTACTCTATTTTCATTAATACCTATTTTTCCGTGTCTATTAGATAACCTACATAATTTATTTCATAAACTTTTAACACTTCAAGAAATTATGACTGACCCATGTGGGACCAGAAACTTCTTTTTTGCGGCGGGGAGGTACCCGGGATTGAACTCAGGACTTTGCACTTTTGAGGCAGGTGGCAGAACCACTGCTAAGTCCCCTGCCCGGCACCAGGAACTTCTTGATGGTAATGCCTGAAAATTCCTCTATACTTTAGTCCACAAAATTGATGTAGCTCTTATTACAATTATATAGGTTAGATATTTTATCATATATAGATGTTTATACAGTAGATTCTCAGCTTTTTTACTTTACAATGTAATCCTACAAGTAGACAAATTTAACCTTTACCACAATTCAGTAAGATAGAAATTATTCTTATCATTAAATAAGTAAACTGAGGCTAAAGATGTTAATTAAATTTTCCCCAGGACTTACATGCATCAAATATAAAACTAAATTTAAATTTGACTCCTCTTTGTCAGTGACCAACTAACTGTAATTTAGAAAGGTGAATATCATTTACTCCTGTCAGATGGGAAAGTATAGGAATAGTATATCTCTTGAATGACCAGGGAGGTTGAACGTTGTTACATATATTCATTTGCTGTTTGTACTTCTTCATCTGAGAAGTTTCTATTCATTTCAGATGCCCATTTTTGGATTGGTCTTTAAATTTGGGAGGGTCTGATTTTTTTCAGTTCTTTGTATATTCTAGATATCAGTCTTTTGTGTGCAGAACAGCTGGCAAAACTTGTTTCCCACTCTGTCTGTTGTCTCCTTGCTCTGTTGGTGATTTCTTTTGCTATGCAAAAGCTTTCTAATCAGATGAGATCCCAGTTGTTGATTCTTTGTGATAGTTCCTGTGTGATTGCGGTTTTGTTCATAAAGTATTTGCCTTCGCCTATGTCTTCGAGTTCCATCTGTTTTCAAGCAGATTTAATGTTTCTGACTTAATATTTAGATCTTTGATCCATTTTGATTTTAGTTTAGTGCATGGTGAGAGACATGGGTCTAGTTTCAGTCTTTGGCATGGGAAGTCAGTTTTCCCAGCACCACTTATTAAAGAGGCTGTCTGTCTTCCAGTAAAAGTGT